>NW_025536734.1:0-50703 GCF_020615455.1 Coregonus clupeaformis
AAAGCCACGTAATAGTTAGGACCTACAGTGGCAGGTAGCCCAGTGGTAATAAGATCAGTAGGCCAGTAATCGAAGGTCGCTGGTTTGAGTCCCAAGCTGACTAAGTTTGAAAAAATCTGTTGATGTGCACTAACCCTAATTGCTCCTGTAAGTTGCTCTGGATAAGAGCTGTCTGCTAAATAACAAATATAAATGTAAACTCTGTTGTCAATAAGCAGGTACCTTACCAGGGGAATCATATAGTCATCATGACTTACCTTTGACTTCCTTGCCCATCCTGTCTTTCCACAATCTCCGCCTTGGCCCGTATAGCCTTCCCTGATTGAGACAGGATACTGGTACTGTCCCATGTCACCAAGTCTTTCCTTTTCACCTCCTAGAAGAAGGAAAGTACATCAATCATCACTATATTTAAGCTCCTGACCATCATGATCCTTGCTTGGCTTTAATAAAAATGTCCAGCAAGAAAGAGGGAGATCATGCATGAGACACATATCCAGCTTCTGTCAAGGTTATGATGTCAAATTATTTTTGGGGGTTCTTACACGGATAAACCATTGACTACAACAGCCAGTAAATCACCTCCCTTACCAGGTATTTCTGTCGATGTTTTCGACCAATTATATGATTGACCATGTTGGGTAAGGTTGCATCCAGATCGCACATTCTGCAGATGTATCTGGGGCCAGGCTGACCGTCACGGGAGACCGGCTCCACCTCGTCCAGAACACTCAAACCTGACATGAAGAAATAAGACGTACAGGTCAGAAAGAGACACTTCCCTAAACAGATAACTATCATTAGTCTCTTAACTATTTTTGATCCAGTTCTCTTCTACAAGTATGTGCTCTTTGGGCACCAACTTAAAGTTAGAATTTTGTGTTGAATTAGACATGGTTTTAAAATACAGTAGTTGACGATGATGGGCTCATCAAGCTTCAGGTATCGCAAGTAGTGTTTGATATCCGTGAAATGTGGTAACCTCATGATCCCTGGTAGCTTGTCCTGTGAGACCCACAACATCAGTTAGAGATCAATGCCACAATCAATGATATGGTCTTTAACAACACACAGAGTACGGCTGTAAAAACGTACAAATCTTAGTTAGCACTGGAAAAGTCAATAATTCACATACAGTGGGGTCCTAAATTATTGGCACCCTTGATAAAGATGAGCAAAATTACTATATTGTATGCCAACAAAAAGGGAAATTATATTATTTTATACTAATACAATTGCTCAGAGAAAGATTTTGTTTAACAAGTAATAATTTTATCAAAAAGGTAGGGGTCAAAATTGACATCTCTGTTTTCAATACATCACCTTGCGAGGATAATGGCACTGAACCTTTTTCTAAAATGTTTTACGAGTTGGAGAACACATTGGGAGGGATCTTAGAACATTCCTCTATACAGAATCCTTCCAGGTCCTTCGTCTGCGCTTATGAACTGCCCTCTACAGTTCAACCAACTGCAATCAAGTGCTTGTTTTCACAAATGGTTAACATGCATGGATAACCTGGCTATCATCGTCCATGCGTGATATGTTACAGATATACACTGAGATGATGGATTGGTCTGCTGAGGGAATCAAACATTCCACTCAGAATCTGCGAGTCACTACCAAGAGATTATGGTACTTCTGCTGACTGGTGCAGGTGTTTCTTGCAGCGTTCCTTCACCCAAATCAGCCACAGAAATCGCAATGACCTCACAGGGGCGGAAATCCCACTTCTGACAACTGCAGCAAAACCAGAAGTAGCTGTGGGTCCAAGGGGAGTGAACTAACTGCAGCCCGATAGAATTGAGTCTCTTCAAAGAGATTGAAGCATGCTTACCAGGGACAGGATCGTGCAATGTTTGTCTAATATCTCAGCAAAATTATTAATTTTTTTGGACACTGAGTTGTGAGAATAGCAGGCACAGCTCAACACATCCACTGTTAAGTCTTGAGTGTCTTACAGTCTGTGCAACGTAGAACTCTTGAAGTGTCCATTAGGACATTCGGATTGCAAGAAAATAGAGGGCAGTCGAGGAACAGTGATGCAAATCATCATAGCGGTGACCATGTGTACAGCTAAGCTCTCTTGCTGTTAATATTAGTTCATACGACATATGGATTTAGGTTTCTTCGCCTTTTTAACATTGTTCACAAATAAAGGAAAATACTGCTGCTCTAAAGGTCATCTGAAACAGTTTAAGGCAACATTTGAGTGTGCATACCGATAGTTAGCAAGAACGAGCACAATGCAAAGAGTCCCATTTATTTTATTTAGCAGTGTGGGAGGGCTGTGGGACCACATGACTGCGGCCTCAGCCAAGGTTGCTTTGCACGGGAAACACATCACCCGAAGTGCACAGGGGTGGGAGAATGGGACAACGCATAGAACTCGAGTAGCCACTTGCACTAAGCAAGGGACTTTGCTAATCACGTCTGGTTGAGGAAGGGCTGTGTGATTGCTGGCAGGTCAGTCTGTGGGCCACATCTTTCACTGCATTCGCATTTAGGAGTTCCCCCTATAGAGAAGCTTTTGAGGAAAGTGATTGAGGGGGCTTTCCAATTCCATTGCCAGGTCCGCCTTATTAAAGCATAGACAAACACACACAACAATGTCCTTTGGATGTTTATTTTCCTCTGTTCAGCTAGCATCTTCCAGTACATGGAGAATAGGAGAACCACATACTTACTTAGACTCAATTCACAGTTCACAGATATGGAGCCAATTGATTGGTGTGACATTTATTCCACACAGACATTTATTTTAGTCTTAATGGTTTCAGGTGGTGGACTGCAGACATACTATGGTTTAATGCCCTGTTGAAATATCGGTGAGCATTGACTTAATCCATTGTTATTTCAGAAAGAGTTGGTTTGGCAAAACAGCTATTTTTTGCAGTAACAAATAATCAGGTTCTGTTTCCTCTCGTACCAATGAGTGGACGTCACACGGAAACGGGAAGAGCACATTTTTTGCAGATATGTGCACAGAAACTGCTACCATGTGAGGCTATAGTACTGAACTTCATATTCCCTCTCCAATGATCTATTCAAAACTGTTTATCGCTGATTGAAGGTAGAGTCAGCAATGCACAAAGTAAACAGCAATATAGGACCGATTTCCCCAACAACTAAAAGCATGGTTAGTGCTATCCGGGATCCTTGGAACATCCCTACCCTAAACCCTAGAGCTGGGATGATAAACCGAAGATGATCGACACCGACCATACCGATCACTTATCGCAAGCATTTTGCTGACATCGTTCATTACGATAAGTAGCCTATACTAG
Source organism: Coregonus clupeaformis (assembly GCF_020615455.1). Lineage (NCBI taxonomy): Eukaryota > Metazoa > Chordata > Actinopteri > Salmoniformes > Salmonidae > Coregonus > Coregonus clupeaformis. Next base: position 3,288 of record NW_025536734.1, read on the forward strand.
AGAAATGTGAAGTTTGAAATGAAAGTTTACTAATATGGGTGATTGTTAATGGGCCAATTGATTGCTACAGCCATCAAACTAGTAGTAGTACTTTAAAGGATAATAAATAAATAAACTGGTGCACGTTATTAACTTGTTCTATTTATCGTTGTCACATCAATTCAGGCATGTTTTTACAATATGGATTTTTGTCCATATCGCTCTAGCTCTACTAAACCTTTCCCCTAATCCTTTTACATTTCAACGGGGTGATGTCAGAGTTGGGATGTCCCAAGGACATGGTTTAGACATTTCCAAGAGCACGAGACTAAACTTCTCTGCTGTTGAATGACACAAATGTAAAATGTCAGTTGTGCTTAGAATTAGCTCTATGTACCTGTGGTCCTGCAACTATCACATAGTGGCTATTGAAGTGCACATGAGCAGATACTCTGTGCATGGTTTGTATCACACTCATCTGATCTGAGGTGCTGCATGGTGCTCCCCTCGTGGCAGCTTCATATCGCAGCATCTCAGTTTAATAGAATTTTACTCAACAAAAACGACGTTGTACCAACCCTTCCGTACAACCTATCTGCAAAGTGCACTAACACTATTGGCACAGAGGGTAGTGCTTGCCTTGTGAGCCTGGTTTGAAACTCTGAACTTCCTTTATCCCTGCCAGAAGGAAGGGGGCAGCAACAAGCCACTTACCGAGGTCCAAGCTCATCGTCGACAATCAGTGAGTGAAGGGAAGATGAAATTACTTACCAGTAGCAACCAGGGTGTCCTCTTTCTGTCAGGAATGAAGGGAGACGCAACCGAGAAAACAGGTTCAGTTAAGTCAATCAGCAATGGATCATTGGGTAACTGGTTGGTGTAACCAGCAACCTTGCTATCATAACTACAGATAAAGATGGGGTTAGGATCCATGACGGAATCACATACATATAATGGGAAGCCACACCTAAAGCTCGAGGTGCACTGATGGGCCATTTGGGAGTGAGACTATACATTATTCCAATCTCGACTCCGACCTGGACCTTACCTGCCCTTTCATTTAGTACCTATACTTCCGTTGTTTGGGTTTGAGACAAACTTAGCAACTGGGAGTCTTCATTTGATTTGAAAGCTTTAAAAAATATTGAGTACATTATTGGAATTTGTGTTTTGTCCGTTGCTCTTTGTCCATCCTCTTATGTTCACTAGCGCATTGTAATGCTAAATGGTGGTTTGAAAACGATGAAATATCTCCAAGTGGCATACAGCGACTGTGCAAGCGGAATGTGGTTGCTTCAACTATAATTTCTAGTGTCAGAAAAATGCCAGTGGAAGACACTCTGGCATACTTCAGAGGTGAATAAGATCCATGATACTGTGGTGACAAAGTCCTGTAAGTAAGTTAAGAAGGGTGAATCCTTTCCCTAAGAAATTGTCTTCACTTGAATGAGGTTACCAAGGGAAGACAATATATTTATCTATCATAATACTTGGCTTCGACAACGGTTCAATGCAGATGGCTCCGGATAGGGCTTCGACATAATTTGTACGCTAAACCAGGGCATGCAGATCCGGTGTAAATGAAAAATAATGAACACTATTCCAATTGAGACTAGTGAACAGCTTTGTACAGAGTTTACATTTGTCTCACTTAACAGGAGCCGACAGTGTTTCTTATAAAAACATCTTGAAATACTTAAGGACATTTTTGTTTTCAATATTAATCACGAACAGACCCAAGCAGGAAGACAAGACATAGGTGTCCCTTCTGGAGATGAACTGCTTTTGAGTGCAAAAAGGTCAGTCTTTGGAGCAGCAGTGACGTTGAAGAGGATCAAGTTGTTCCATAATCAATCAATCAATCAATTTTATTTTATATAGCCCTTCTTACATCAGCTAATATCTCGAAGTGCTGTACAGAAACCCAGCCTAAAAACCCCAAACAGCTAGTAATGCAGGTGTAGAAGCACGGTGGCTAGGAAAAACTCCCTAGAAAGGCAAAACCTAGGAAGAAACCTAGAGAGGAACCAGGCTATGAGGGGTGGCCAGTCCTCTTCTGGCTGTGCCGGGTGGAGATTATAACAGAACCATGCCAAGATGTTCAAAATGTTCATAAGTGACAAGCATGGTCAAATAATAATCAGGAATAAATCTCAGTTGGCTTTTCATAGCCGATCATTAGAGTTTAAAACAGCAGGTCTGGGACAGGTAGGGGTTCCATAACCGCAGGCAGAACAGTTTAAACTGGAATAGCAGCAAGGCCAGGCGGACTGGGGACAGCAAGGAGTCACCACGGCCGGTAGTCCCGACGTATGGTCCTAGGGCTCAGGTCTCTCAGTTGGCTTTTCATAGCCGATCATTTAGAGTTGAAAACAGCAGGTCTGGGACAGGTAGGGGTTTCGTAGCCGCAGGCAGAACAGTTGAAACTGGAATAGCAGCAAGGCCAGGCGGACTGGGACAGCAAGGTGTCATCATGCCCGGTAGTCCTGACGTATGGTCCTAGGGCTCAGGTTCTCGAGAGAGAAAGAGAGAAACGAGAGAATTAGAGAGAGCATACTTAAATTCACACAGGACACTGGATAAGACAGGAGAAGTACTCCAGGTATAACCAACTAACCCCAGCCCCCGACACATAAACTACTGCAGCATAAATACTGGAGGCTGAGACAGGAGCGGTCCGGAGACACTGTGGCCCCATCCGAAGAAACCCCGGACAGGGCCAAACAGGAAGGATATAACCCCACCCACTCCGCCAAAAGCACAGCCCCGCACCACTAGAGGGATATCCCCAACCACCAACTTACAATCCTGAGACAAGGCCGAGTATAGCCCACAGAGGTCTCCCACCACAGCACAAACCAAGGGGGCGCCAACCCAGACAGGAAGATCACGTCAGTAACTCAACCCACTCAAGTGACGCACCCCTCCCAGGGACGGCATGAAAGAGCACCAGCAAGCCAGTGACTCAGCCCCTGCAACAGGGTTAGAGGCAGAGAACCCCAGTGGAGAGGGGAACCGGCCTGGCAGAGACAGCAAGGGCTGTTCGTTGCTCCAGCCTTTCCGTTCACCTTCACACTCCTGGGCCAGACTACACTCAATCATATGACCTACTGAAGAGATAAGTCTTCAGTAAAGACTTAAAGGTTGAGACCGAAGTCTGCGTCTCTCACATGGGTAGGCAGACTGTTCCATAAAAATGGAGATCTATAGGAGAAAGCCCTGCCTCCCGCTGTTTGCTTAGAAATTCTAGGGACAATTAGGAGGCCTGCGTCTTGTGACCGTAGCGTACGTATTGGTGTACGGCAGGACCAATCGGAAAGATAGGTAGGAGCAAGCCCATGTAACGCTTTTTATAGGTTAACAGTAAAACCTTGAAATCAGCCCTTGCCTTAACAGGAAGCCAGTGTAGGGAAGCTAGCACTGGAGTAATATGATCAAATTTCTTGGTTCTAGTCAGGATTCTAGCAGCCGTATTTAGCACTAACTGAAGTTTATTTAGTGCTTTATCCGGTAGCCGGAAAATAGAGCATTGCAGTAGTCCAATCTAGAAGTAACAAATGCATGGATCAATTTTTTCTGCATCATTTTTGGACAGAAAATTTCTGATTTTTGCAATGTTACGTAGATGGAAAAAAAGCTGTCCTTGAAACAGTCTTGATATGTTCTCAAAAGAGAGATCAGGGTCAAGAGTAACGCCTAGGTCCTTCACAGTTTTATTTGAGACGACTTTACAACCATCAAGATTAATTGTCAGATTTAACAGAAGATCTCTTTGTTTCTTGGGACCTAGAACAAGCATCTCTGTTTTGTCCGAGTTTAAAAGTAAAAGTTTTCAGCCATCCACTTCCTTATGTCTGAAACACAGGCTTCTAGCGAGGGCAATTTTGGGGCTTCACCATGCTTCATTGAAATGTACAGCTGTGTGTCATCCGCATAGCAGTGAAAGTTAACATTATGTTTTCGAATAACATCCCCAAGAGGTAAAATATATAGTGAAAACAATAGTGGTCCTAAAACGGAACCTTGAGGAACACCGAAATGTACAGTTGATTTGTCGGAGGACAGACCATTCACAGAGACAAACTGATATCTTTCCGACAGGTAGGATCTAAAACCAGGCCAGAACTTGTCCGTGTAGACCAATTTGGGTTTCCAGTCTCTCCAAAAGAATGTGGTGATCGATGGTGTCAAAGGCAGCACTAAGGTCTAGTAGCACGAGGACAGATGCAGAGCCTCGGTCTGACGCCATTAAAAGGTCATTTACCACCTTCACAAGTGCAGTCTCAGTGCTATGATGGGGTCTAAAACCAGACTGAAGCATTTCGTATACATTGTTTGTCTTCAGAAAGGCAGTGAGTTGCTGCGCAACAGCTTTTCTAAAATTTTTTGAGAGGAATGGAAGATTCGATATAGGCCGATAGTTTTTTATATTTTCCGGGTCAAGGTTTGGCTTTTTCAAGAGAGGCTTTATCACTGCCACTTTTAGTGAGTTTGGTACACATCCGGTGGATAGAGAGCTGTTTATTATGTTCAACATAGGAGGGCCAAGCACAGGAAGCAGCTCCTTCAGCAGTTTAGTAGGAATAGGATCCAGTATGCAGCTTGAAGGTTTAGGAGGCCATGATTATTTTCATCATTGTGTCAAGAGATATAGTACTAAAACACTTAAGTGTCTCTCCCGATCCCAGGCCCTCGCAGAGCTGTGCAGATCCAGGACAGCTAAGCCCTGGAGGAATACGCAGATTCAAAGAGGAGTCCGTAATTTGCTTTCTAATGGTCATGATCTTTTCCTCAAAGAAGTTCGTGAATTTATCACTGCTGAAGTGAAAACCATCCTCTCTTGGGGAATGCTGCTTTTTAGTTAGCTTTGCAACAGTATCAAAAAGAAATTTTGGATTGTTCTTATTTTCCTCGATTAATTTGGAAAAGTAGGATGATCGAGCAGCAGTGAGGGCTCTTCGGTACTGCACGGTACTGTCTTTCCAAGCTAGTCGGAAGACTTCCAGTTTGGTGTGGCGCCATTTCCGTTCCAATTTCCTGGAAGCTTGCTTCAAAGCTCGGGTATTTTCTGTATACCAGGGAGCTAGTTTCTTATGACAAATGTTTTTCGTTTTTAGGGGTGCAACTGCATCTAGGGTATTGCGCAAGGTTAAATTGAGTTCCTCAGTTAAGTGGTTAACTGATTTTTGTCCTCTGACGTCCTTGGGTAGGCAGAAGGAGTCTGGAAGGGCATCAATGAATTTTTGTGTTGTCTGAGAATTTATAGCACGACTTTTGATGCTCCTTGGTTGGGGTCTGAGCAGATTATTTGTTGCGATTGCAAACGTAATAAAATGGTGGTCCGATAGTCCAGGATTTTGTGGAAAAACATTAAGATCTACAACATTTATTCCATGGGACAAAACTAGGTCCAGAGTATGACTGTGGCAGTGAGTAGGTCCAGAGACATGTTGGACAAAACCCACTGAGTCGATAATGGCTCCGAAAGACTTTTGGAGTGGGTCTGTGGACTTCTCCATGTGAATATTAAAATCACCAAAAATTAGAATATGATCTGCTATGACTACAAGGTCTGATAGGAATTCAGGAAACTCAGAGAGGAACGCTGTATATGGCCCAGGAGGCCTGTAAACAGTAGCTATAAAAAGTGATTGAGTAGGCTGCATAGATTTCATGACTAGAAGCTCGAAAGATGAAAACGTCATTTTTTTTTGTAAATTGAAATTTGCTATCGTAAATGTTAGCAACACCTCCGGCTTTGCGGGATGCACGGGAATATGGTCACTAGTGTAACCAGGAGGTGAGGCCTCATTTAACACAGCAAATTCATCTGGCTTAAGCCATGTTTCGAGTCAGGCCAATCACATCAAGATTATGATCAGTGATTAGTTCATTGACTATGACTGCCTTTGAAGTGAGGGATCTAACATTAAGTAACCCTATTTTGAGATGTGAGGTATCACGATCTCTTTCAATAATGGCAGGAATGGAGGAGGTCTTTATCCTAATAAGATTGCTAGGGTGAACACCACCATGTTTAGTTTTGCCCAACCTAGGTCGAGGCACAGACACAGTCTCAATGGGTATGGCTGAGCTGACTACACTGACTATGCTATTGGCAGACTCCACTAAGCTGGCAGGTTGGCTAACAGCCTGCTGCCTGGCCTGCACCCTATTTCACTGTGGGGCTAGAGGAGTTAGAGCCCTATCTATGTTGGTAGATAAGAGGAGAGCACCCTCCAGCTAGGATGGAGTCCGTCACTCTCAGCAGGTCAGGCTTGATCCTGTTTGTGGGTGAGTCCCAGAAAGAGGGCCAATTATCCACAAATGTTATCTTTTGGGAGGGGCAGAAAACAGTTTTCAACCAGCGATTGAGTGCTGAGACTCTGCTGTAGAGCTCTGTCACTTCCCCTAACTGGGAGGGGCCAGAGACAATTACTCGATGCCGACACATCTTTCTAGCTGATTTACACGCTGAAGCTATGTTGCACTTGGTGACCTCTGACTGTTTCATCCTAACATCGTTGGTGCCGACGTGGATAACAATATCTCTATACTCTCTACACTCGCCAGTTTTAGCTTTAGCCAGCACCATCTTTAGATTAGCCTTAACGTCGGTAGCCCTGCCCCCTGGTAAACAGTGTATGATCGCTGGGTGATTCGTTTAAGTCTAATACTGCGGGTAATGGAGTCGCCAATGACTAGGGTTTTCAATTTGTCAGAGCTAATGGTGGGAGCCTTCGGAGTCTCCAGACCCCGTAACGGGAGGAGTAGAGACTAGAGAAGACTCAGACTCAGACTCCGACTCGCTACATAATGGGGAAAACCGGTTGAAGGTTTCTGTCGGCTGAATGAGCGACACCGGTTGAGCATTCCAACAGTATTTCCCTCCAGAAGCCATGAGAAAGTTGTCCGGCCGCGGGGACTGTGCGGGGGATTTATACTAACGTTACTGTCTGTACTTGCTGGTGGCACAGACGCTGTTTCTTCCTTTCCTACACTGATATTACTCTTGCCTAACGATTGCGTCTGAAGCTGGGCTTGTAGCACAGCTATTCTCGCCGTAAGGCGAGAATTCTCCTGTATATTATGAGTACAGCGACTGCAATTAGAAGACATCATGTTAATGTTACTACTTAGCTTCGGCTGTTGAAGATGTTGATGAACCATGTCCAGATGAAGCGTCCGGAGTGAAAAAGTTGAATAAGGGAAAAAAGTTGCGATGGAAAAAAGGAAAATAACGTAAAGTTGGCAGCTAAAACGCACAGGAAAATGAATAAGAATGGAACATGGGGATTGAAGAACCAAACCTAGTATGATGGCAAAGGTAGTCTCAACTTTGCATGGGAAAAGTAAACGGATTCATTTGAACCTATAAAGACAAGCCTAGACATGGTCCTCTGTAGCTCAGTTGGTAGAGCCTGGCGCTTGCAACGCCAGGATAGTGGGTTCAGAAAATGTATGCAAGCATGACTGTAAGTTGCTTGCGTCTGCCAAATGGCATATTATATTACAATCTTAGAAAATGTTTCCTTCTTCCAACTCTCTCTACATTCCAATATTCCCACAAGTTGTCATGACGATTCAAACCCAGTGATATCCATCAGCATTTTACAGCACCTAGACAGGGGACATCTCCGAGCGTCATGAATACGGCACAGAGTAAAAATGAAGGAATCGGGTAAGTTCCAAAGTCAACACCTTTCCACAAAGAATATGACCACCATTTTGTCTCTCGTGGTTTCTGTTCAACCATGACGCAACATGAAAAAAGTATATTGTTGGCCCACTCCCATATTAAGGTTGTTACTGGGAGCAAGAGGAATCAAGAGATAACAGAATTAAACTGAAATACAGTTCCAGTGTGCACAGATTTGTTACACATCCAGAGGTTTTGGATTCTTCATGGTGATTTGTTCGTTGATTCTTGTTGGCGTTATGCCATGTTCATCAACAATATTTACTAAAATAATATTTTTATGGAAAATACTGTACCATATATCGGGAGCACCAGAAGGTGCTGGTGGTAAACCAAAGGTGAAAGCAAAGCTGAACGTGATGTTTATTTAAGTCCATACCTTGCTGGTTATTTTGTACAAGTAGTATGAAGCCATCTGGAAAGAGGAAAAATACCATACGAGAGCACAAGTGAACAATAGTGGCTTTCTGGAAGCTCTTGAAAAATACAAAACACAGTACCTTGGTTCTGGAAAGAAGAGGTTAATAACAGAGGGACGTCTATGTGCAATTCCGTGGTAAAGGAATTATGCTGAGACTCAGATCTTTCACTGAAAAATGTATACCAAACAAAACCATTGATTTCAAAGTTTAACTAACTATAGAACTCTATGCATGCACAAGGACCACTTAACAATTTCCACTGAACATTTTACAAAAACACATTTACAGGAATAACTGTGCAGATACATTTGTTAACGGAATAAAACTGAGGGATCAAGTTGTTCCGCTGTTATTTGTAATTTATTTTGTACATAATGTTTCTGCCATCGTCTCTTATAACCAAAAAGAGCTTCTGAATATCAGGACAGCGATTACTCAATCCGTATTGGACAAATAATTTTTTTTCTTCAACGAGGCGGCGCAAGGATATCCTACAGACACCCGACAAGGCCCAAATCCCTGTCATTCGCATGAGGAAGAGACAGAGATATCGTGGACGTAGGTCGGGGTGCCTTGTAAGGATCCGACGGCGAGCGAGTAAACTGCCGCTCCCATCAATCCTATTAGCCAATCTTCAATCATTGGAAAATAAATTGGATGACCTAAGATTACGGTTATCCTACCAACGGGACAGTAAAAACTGTAATATCTTATGTTTCACCGAGTCGTAGCTGAACGACGACATGGATAACATACAGCTAGCGGGCTATACGCTACATCGGCAGGATAGACCGACTGACTCCGGTAAGACAAGGGGTGGCGGTCTGTGTATATTTGTAAACAACAGCTGGTGCACAAAATCAAATACTAAGGAAGTCTCGAGGTTTTGCATCTTATGATAAGCTGTAGACCACACTATTTACCAAGAGAGTTTTCATCTATATTTTTCATAGCTGTCTATTTACCACCACAAACCAATGCTGGCATTAAGATTGCACTGAATGAGCTGTATAAGGCCATAAGTCAACAGGAAAACGCTCATCCAGAGGCAGCGCTCCTAGTGGCCGGGGACTTTAATGCAGGGAAACTTAAATCCGTTCTACCTAATTTCTACCAGCATGTTAAATGTGCAACCAGAGGAAAAAAAACTCTAGACCACCTTTACTCCACACACAGAGACGCATACAAAGCTCTCCCTCGCCCTCCATTTGGCAAATCTGACCATAACTCTATCCTCCTGATTCCTGCTTATAAGCAAAAACTAAAGCAGGAAGCACCAGTGACTCGGTTAATAAAAAAGTGGTCAGATGACGCAGATGCTAAACTACAGGACTGTTTTGCTAGCACAGACTGGAACATGTTCCGGGATTCTTCAGATAGCATTGAGGAGTACACCACATCAGTCACTGGCTTCATCAATAAGTGCATCGATGATGTCGTCCCCACAGTGACGTACGTACATACCCCAACCAGAAGCCATGGATTACAGGAAACAGCCGCACTGAGCTAAAGTGTAGAGCTGCCGCTTTCAAGGAGCGGGACTCTAACCCGGACGCTTATAAGAAATCCCGCTATGCCCTCCGACGAACCATCAAACAGGCAAAGAGTCAATACAGGACTAAGATTGAATCGTACTACACCGGCTCTGACGCTCGTCAGATGTGGCAGGGCTTGAAAAATATTACAGACTACAAAGGGAAGCACAGCCGCAAGCTTCCCAGTGACACAAGCCTACCAGACGAGCTAAACCACTTCTATGCTCGTTCGAGGCAAGCAACACTGAAGCATGCATGAGAGCACCAGCTGTTCCGGATGACTATGTGATCACGCTCTCCGTAGCCGATGTGAGTAAGACTTTTAAGCAGGTCAACATTCACAAGGCCGCAGGGCCAGACGGATTACCAGGACGTGTACTCCGAGCATGTGCTGACCAACTGGCAAGTGTCTTCACTGACATTTTCAACATGTCCCTGACTGAGTCTGTAATAACATGTTTCAAGCAGACCACCATAGTCCCCGTGCCCAAGGACACTAAGATAACCTGCCTAAATGACTACTGACCCGTAGCACTGACGCCTGTAGCCATGAAGTGCTTTGAAAGGCTGGTCATGGCTCACATCAACACCATTATCCCAGAAACCCTAGACCCACTCCAATTTGCATACCGCTCCAACAGATCCACAGATGATGCAATCTCTATTGCACTCCACACTGCCCCTTTCCCACCTGGACAAGAGGAACACCTACGTGAGAATGCTATTCATTGACTACAGCTCAGCATTCAACACCATAGTGCCCTCAAAGCTCATCACTAAGCTAAGGATCCTGGGACTAAACACCTCCCTCTGCAACTGGATCCTGGACTTCCTGACGGGCCTCCCCCAGGTGGTAAGGGTAGGTAACAACACATCTGCCACACTGATCCTCAACACGGGGGCCCCTCAGGGGTGCGTGCTCAGTCCCCTCCTGTACTCCCCTGTTCACCCATGACTGCATGGCCAGGCACGACTCCAACACCATCATTAAGTTTGCCGACGACACAACAGTGGTAGGCCTGATCACCGACAACGATGAGACAGCCTATAGGGGAGGAGGTCAGAGACCTGGCCGTGTGGTGCCAGGATAACAACCTCTCCCTCAACGTGACCAAGACAAAGGAGATGATTGTGGACTACAGGAAAAAAAAAGAGGACTGAGCACGCCCCCATTCTCATCGACGGGGCTGTAGTGGAACAGGTTGAGAGCTTCAAGTTCCTTGGTGTCCACATCACCAACGAACTATCATGGTCCAAACACACCAAGACAGTCGTGAAGAGGGCACGACAAAGCCTATTCCCCCTCAGGAGACTGAAAAAATTCGGCATGGGTCCTCAGATCCTCAAAAAAATTATACAGCTGCACCATCGAGAGCATCCTGACTGGTTGCATCACCGCCTGGTATGGCAACTGCTTGGCCTCCGACCGCAAGGCACTACAGAGGGTAGTGCGTACGGTCCAGTACATCACTGGGGCCAAGCTTCCTGCCATCCAGGACCTCTATACCAGGCGGTGTCAGAGGAAGGCCCTAAAAATTGTCAAAGATTCCAGCCACCCTAGTCATAGACTGTTCTCTCTGCTACCGCACTGCAAGCGGTACCGAGTGCCAAGTCTAGGTCCAAAATACTTCTTAACAGCTTCTACCCCCAAGCCATAAGACTCCTGAACAACTAATCATGGCTACCCGGACTATTTGCACTGCCCCCCCACCCCATCTTTTTACGCTGCTGCTACTCTGTTAATTATTTATGCATAGTCACTTTAACTCTACCCACATGTACATATTACTTCAACTACCTCAACTAGCCGGTGCCCCCGCACATTGACTCTGCACCGGTACCCCCGTGTATATATAGTCTCCCTACTGTTATTTTATTTTACTTCTGCTCTTTTTTTTCTCAACACTTTTTTGTTGTTTTATTTTACTTTTTTATTAAAAATAAATGCACTGTTGGTTAAGGACTGTAAGTAAGAATTTCGCTGTTGTATTCGGCGCATGTGGCCAATAAAATTAGATTTGATTTGAGATTTTACTGTTATTTTATTTTATTTTGTTTTCGCCCAGTAATTTGTTTTACTTTTTTATTTTCACCTTTTATTTAACTAGGTACTGTGTAAATTGTTCAAAGTAGTCATTGTACATAGAGTTGTATGGTTTGTTAAACTTTGAAATCCATGGTTTTTGTTTGGCATACATTTTTTAAGTGAGAAAAAAAAAGTAATTCCATCACCATGGAATTGCCCTATTCAGCACATCCTCCTGATTGTAGTTGATAACAATTTTTAAACGTATCATTGTGATTTATTTTGTGAACAGCAATTTTACTCGTCATGTGTACTGACCTTATTACTCTAGTAGCTATAAGATAGTAACATATCGTTGTGAATTGTGAGTAGTTAAAATATTTCACTGCAACTTTGCTTCTTACCCTGATGTGTTGTATTGTAGTCAGGTGAATCTTATACAGGGTATCACCCCTTATGGATTTGGTGCAGACCTGAAAAATAGAAGATTCTTCATGATGTGGTGGTGAGAGAGATGGCTAGCCTAGTAACGTCGTTAGCTTGTTTGTAGCTTCTTGTGCCTAGGCTACTCTCAACGTTACTTACAGCACAGTCAATGAAGTCCACGGCATTAGGATCCTCGTACATCGTTTCGAGACCCTCCATTGTTGCCTGGAAATTGAAATGTAGCTATTTACCTAGCTAGCTGAACCGAGCTGAAGAGCCTATGTGGCTAGTAAACCGATGGGTGACTAAACAGCTAATGCTAACTTAGCGAAAACAAGCTTAAAAGATAACCGTATTTCCCACAGTGGAATTAAAAAGGACTGTCTTTTAGATTGGCGGATTTGATCCACAGTCTTTCCCAATTTTGTGAGTTTTTGCAAACTATGATAGTTATTTTTCAATAAAAGCGAAAGCTGGCTTGCTGCTTTCAGAAACCTACTTCCTGTTTTAACCGGTTGACCAACATACTTACTTCCTCCCCATGTTGCTGGTCCAAATGCTATACCACCACCTGCTGGACTGATGCTCATATTGCTTTACAATGTGACATTGAAAGTACTGTATTTTTAGAGGGCATGTGTCACTGTAAGTATACTGTAGTACACATGCATATGCACATTTTAAAACTACAAGGAATAATCACCCCAAAATAAATAATGCTGGATTGATGCAGGCAAACATGACAACAAGTCTTGATAAATTATCCTCTGTTTTGCTGTTTATTTGGTTCTGAGAACTGAACGCGTTACAACAATTTGTGTTTCAATGAACACTTACAAATCAGTCAAGTAAGTTATAAGGTATGGTTTTTCAAACAGTGGGCCCCTTCAAGTTCTTTAAAGAGCATAGCTATCATAGGTGGCTGAACAACATTCACTAGAGGTTAAAACCAAGGGGCAGTAAGTTATACAGTAAACAAGCACACAACACTGATGTCTCCACTCACTTGTTCCAATATGGGAAAGGCTTCAACTATTATGGAGACATTAAACATCTATAAAGCTCCATCTGCAATGAGACTCAAGGCTTTTCTGGAATGACTACCAGGTCTTCGGGAGCCCATAATGACAATACAAGATAAAACCAATTGGTTCCTAGTATTTACAGGCAACTTTGTCTATGAGGTAAAAATAAATAAATAGGTTACCGCTTCAAGAACAATGTTTACAATTAACAATGGATGTTTTTGTTTTTTCAAAAGCTTTTCTCAAAACAAGTGAAAACCTGTTACTTTTAACAGTAACCTAACATTTCCCAACTATTTAATTAGACAATTAAATCTGGGCAAGAGAACTTCTCTGAACAGGATTCATTGTTTTAAGGCCATTAATATAGAACTTAAACAGTAACAATCCCTGCTATTAATGAAGCACCCAAGAGCAAGATCTAAAACCCAGTGAGCTGTGTCCGCATAATGGGAATACTTTAGAGCAGTTATAAAATAACACATAAAGATGATAATCATTTGTAATAAAATACTGCAGCTGATTATATTGATACCACACTGAGGGGATGTATTCATTGGGACTACTGCATTATACAATTTCTGGTGCTATCTAAATTCACTATACCTGTAAATACAAAAATAATATTACAACAATATCTTCCTGACAATTTTGGGGAGGTTGGGGTTAGGTGTCGAGGGGAAACAGAAGAGGAATATCATGGGAAGACTGTTGGTGAAAGCCAAGAGGGAATCACTAAACCAGTACATGTATTCAGAGGAAGAACAGAAGAGGGGAAGAAAGAGAGTTCATTATGTATGGAAAACATGGGTCATGCCTTTCATTAAATAGCAATAGATGTGAAAGCATAGGATTTATATATCAATTATATATATATATATCAGACAAATGATCTATTGTGAAAAGAATAAGAGGGATTATTGGCAAATAGGAGGGTTACATGATGATTGGTAAGAGAGGCATGAACAGTGTCAATCGGGAAGGAATGATAAACATGACTACATGGGGAAAGATAGGAGAGAGCCTAAGTCAAACAGTAAGTGGCGCAATGGCAAGATGCACATGGTCAATGATAGGTTGGGAGATGCGTCAATCAAAGGTTACTAAGTGACTTTGATGTCCACTTAGTGAAGTCCACATGTTAAATAGGGCGAGAGATGTGTCAATCAGAGGGTGGATGGTCAGTCAGGGGTGAGAAGCACAGGTGAACTGTCAGGCTGTGGGGTCATAAAGTTCGACACCAGATGAGGGCAGGTGCAAATGTCCACCGGTCACACTGGGGAGCAGAGAGAGGTCCGGTAGGTTGCTGAGACGAGTACGCAGCTCCTTCCGTACCTGGGTCACCCGTGCCAGCTTGCGCTTGTACTCCTGAAACAAGAGCAGGTATGAAGAGTGATGTGATATGTTTTGTACAACATTATACTTCGAGTTGGATATGCTGTTCAATTGTTAGACATCATCTTGGCGTTCACTGTAAACCTTTTAGCACAATGGTTAGGGAAAGGGAGGGTTTACAAAGTAACTTGGGTACATCCGAGTAAATTGATGACATTCAATCATTTCGGTTTCATTGTGAAGTCCTATTTACTTTTATAAGTGACAAACAGAACATTTTAAATGAAAGAGTAGAGTGAAAAATGTACTGTGTATTCTTTCCGTCCGTAGTTTTATATTACTAGAGTGTGTTAGTATTGGTTTCTTGAACTGAAAACCATCATCACCCTACAACCTCTCACATCAGGATCACAGTGATGGCAAGGGAAATATTTCTGAAATACCTTTACTATAGCCATTCTGTCATTAAAGTTGTGAGCTATGAAATCCTTTCATTACATTTCAAGTGACAGAAACTAGTGTTTGATCCAGTCAGTATTTGCTACAGAAAAACCAAGAGGTTTCCTTATCTCCTATTTTTAAGACAGTATGACTAATCTAACTATTCAAATTGAGCATTAAATCAGTCAAATTAATAGTACAGTGTGGAGAAATTCAACCTTATAGGCAAGTCAAGGATATGCTAAGTAACCAAGGCCCAGTTTGACAAACAACCCCTTAACTGAAGTGTATGACTCCCCTACACGACTGGGTACATACTAGTAACCCCTATCCTCAGTATAGGAGAGTAAAACCACCCTGAACCCAGGGCACAAAAAGGGCTATTCACACAGGCAGCCCAATTCTGATATTTTTTTCACTTATTGGTCTTTTGACCAATCAGATCAGCTCTGAAAAAGAGCTGATGTGACAAGATCTGACGTGATTGGTCAAAAGACCAATTAGTGGAAAAGAATATCAGAATTGGGCTGCCTGTGTAAACAGCCATATAACCAATAATCCTGACACTAGGAAGCACGTGTTTAGAAAAAGAGGGTGGGCAACTCTAGTACTGGGGAGCTGTAGTGTTCAGCTTTTTATTCCAGCCCTGTTCTAACACCCAATTAGATGAATTGTGGTCTATTACGGATGACCATTATTATTAGTGATTTGGTGTGTTAGTGCTGGGCTGCAACAAAAGCCTGCACATACTGCAGCCCTCCAGGACCAGTGTCCCGCACCTGGTTTAGGGGCTTGACAATTCAAATTGAGAGGAAACCAAAATCATATTTGCAGACCAGTACAATTGATCAATGAACATAATATACACCTGCTGAAAATGCCTTCAGACATTTTCACTACCCCGTATGAGTAAGAATAATAATATTATTAAGAGTGTTTGGTTAAGTTTATAACTCTAGTCAGAATGCACTTCATTTAAAATAAATGAACAAATGTAATGTGAGCCTGTCTGTAATAACTGTCTGCATTGAGTACAACTCTTAACGGCATTTAATCCCATTTCTCTGGTCTACTTTTTTATTTTGTTGAAGCTATGACCTCAATAACTATTTCCAATGTAAAGTATCTGGTCATGAATGACTATCAAAACTAGGTTTAGTTTTACAAAAATATGTAATGTGTTTGCAATAACATAACAGGTGAAGTTGAGTGTTATGTTTAACAAGATAGTGTTTCATTCATATTATTTAATACCATGAAACTAAAAAATAAAGTCAATCAAATAGGACTGGAGTCATTCAACCCACCACCACCAGTATGCACACAAGTAGCAGCAAATAACAGCACTCAGATTCAGTTTAATTTTTTATTCTCTTTTTTTTCTTTATTACAAGAGAGATTTGTTGAACTGCAGATACATAGACCAGAAGACTTGATCTTGCTGACTTCCTGTGGGTAAAGGCTGGACAGTTATGCATTCAGCAATTTGAAAAAAACATACATTTTTCCTCCACCGTGTTTTACAAACCAATGGAAATAGTTTGTAGTGGTTTTGCAAGTAATGGAGTGAGAGATGTCATCTTTGCTAAAGCATTCTGGGGGAGGAAGAAGCCACTGGAAAGTGGAGAGAGGCATAGTGACTTGAATCCTAACTTGAGGTAAACATTAACTCAAACTGTTGTGCAAATCTCCCACTGACAATGCAGAATTTGCATGACAGTTCCAGTTAAGCATGCATATCTCAAGTTTGGACATGGCCAAATAAAACAAATTTGTCCCATCAACGATTTACTCGGTAAGGGACAGAACATTATTATACTTCAGAAGTGTTGCTCGTGGCAAAATGTGAGCAGTCTCCATTCGATTCAATTGGAGACATTCAAAGCATACCACCTGAAAGGGTGAGGTGATACAGGACACAAACAGGAAAAAGCATGCTACAAAAAAGAGAACATTTGAGACAGACAGAATGAAGATGGAGAATGACAGAAGAGGGTGTGTAGTGAAATAATAAAAGAGATGATTATTTACGCACTTCTAGTTTCTGCTCGTTCTGGGCCAGGCCGTCCCTCTGGCTGTGTAGAAACAGGGTGAGGGTGCGCGTGAGCAGGTGGTAGCTCGTTACATCCCCAACTTAACAGCCTTTTTGTCAGTTGTGGCTGACTGAGAAGGGACTTATGTGATTGAAAGATTTGCTTAATTGTAGGGCCAACTAATATACAGCATGTTTAACTGTTAAACGGACTAATGTTTAAAGTGTAGCATGGTGTCTGTCGTGGTTTTTCAGAAGACAGCACTAACACGTTCCCGTCACTTCAAAAACTAGGCTACACACAGCTGGGGCACCTGCAGGGGTCAGCACAGCAGTACTGCAACGGCCAAGCCTCGTTCTGGAGCCCAACCACCCTCCTGACCACTGTGCCCCCCCCACACCCCTGCCAACAGCACCACTCTGGAGCATTCCGCATGGCTGACTGTAGCTAGTGTGAGATAGAAGTGTATGCCAGGGCCCACCTGTGATCCTGTGCAGCAGTGACGGGTCCTGCACCTCAGCAGGCAGGGAGGAGATCCGCTGGCGCAGCGCCGAGTCCCCGGAGGCTGCATTCTCCAGCTCCTGCAGGGCCCGGATTAACTCCGCCGTCTGAGAGGGAGGAGAGGTAGAAAAAGAGGGAAGAGGGGAGGGGGAGAGTGAGGAGAGGTGGGGAAAAAAGACGTGAAGGAAAGTGAGGACAGGCAGGAAATAAGGGAAAAGAGAAGGGAGAAATGACAGATGGCGACAGAGGAGAGAGTCCCATATTGCAGTTAGATGTTTGGCATACTTTCTAAGAAGACAAGGAACTAACAAAGCAACTCCGCTTAAAGTCATGTGGATACGAAAACTGTTAAGTGGGATACGAAGAGGTAAATGCAACGACAGAAAGAACCTCTGATCGGTTGAATGAACCAAGCCATTACACAGCCCCCCTCCAACACACACACTCCATGTCACCCCCCCGTGAGGTGTTGGGTTGGCCTGTACCTGTGGGGGCTCTGCTGGGGAGCTCTGGGAGGCCAGATCTTGGTCGTCCAGTTGAATCTCCTCATACGGCCTCTTCTTGGCCTTCTTCTCTCCCACTGTAGAACATGGATACAGGGTGAGCACTCATGGGAAGAAGGTGACAACACACTGATACGAATACGTCACATCCTTTGACACTGGCCGTGTCCGAATACACATAGGACATTTGAGTACGCAAAAAAAGTGTATACTTTAAATGTCACTCACTTCAGCTGATCAATTAAGATATAGGGATGTGCTACTGAAATCAACGAATGGCAGGGAAACAACGCAATAACACATGACTCATTCCCAGTATGCAAAAAAAAATGTTTATCAAGTGCTTTAAATGCCAGGATGTTGTACTTATTTCAGCTCTTCATCTAGTAGAATTTGACGCACACTTTCCCACAATGCATTGGAAGAGGTGGTCTGCCCTAGTCATAGGCCTAGTTCTCTTCAAGTAGCCAAACAACAACTAGGCTACTTAATTGGGAAATGATCACGAGTATTACATCGTAGGCTACGTCTTTGAAAACAGAAGTCTTAGATTTCTGTTTTCTCACTGAAAAGTGTTTGTTCTCTTGGCCTTCGTCAGAGCTTTTAAAACGAAATGTAACTAAATCTTTTGATTTCTGAACGTATCGGCACCGGGGACTCGGGATGGGGTTGCGTTATTGATGTCATGTTAAATCAGACCTTTTGATTTGAACATATGGATCGTTCAATTTTTGTAGGCTAGGCTACCCATTATTGAATGTATGGATCAAGCCTTAGCAGTCATTCTGATCTCGTTCCCAATGATCAGTGCTTTAGTTTATTATGTTGCCAGCCAGCGGTTCCTAACTTTTTCTCTGCCTTTTGAATTGAACATTTGAATAGTTTTGGTGCATGTACTAGGCTATTTAATTTATATATGTTAAAGCACTTTGGTTTCACTAATAAATGTTGAAATGATCTGTTTCTGTCTTCAGTCCTTTTTAAACAGGATAGATGGGCTACATGGTCTACTATGATACAGGTTGAATGTAATGGTCTGCCTATAACCAGCCTGAGTAGGTCTATAACTCCATTCATATTCAGAGTTTAGAGAAATTAATCAAATTGGAAATGAGCTATTATCAGGCTGGTTAATGCGATGCACATCTGTCGAAATGGGAAAAATCCACCCCCACTCGGCCTTGCCCCACCTACTGCAGTTGCATACTGCATACTTTTTACTAAACGGTACGTGCTAAATAGTATGCAACGATGAGTACATAGTATACAGTTTAAGTTTGTAGTACGCTAGTCGGACACGGCCACTCACTTATGTGAAGTAATGACTAGTGAATGCCCGTACCTCCTTTCAAGCATACTATGTTTTCAGATCAGAGTAGATGGAGGAGACCAGGACAAGCAAGCCACTTAAGACTATTGATACACACCCGAGGTGTAAGTTGGTTAGGAGGGTACTTACGCAGGACGTGAGAGAGCTGGTCCAGCAGGTTGTTCTCATACACAGCTCTCTCCTGCCAGATGGACAGAACCCGGCCCAGCTGTTTCTTACATCCGTCCTCTCCTTCCCTGCACACACAACTAATTACCATCAGCAGGCTCATGCTCCAATCACGACAATAGCGAAAACAGCGGGAGCCAGGTTTGACTGCATTTCACCCCTCACCTGGACACGTGTTTGAAGGCATCAACGATGACAGGAGCAAAGTCCTGGGTGAACTCGGGTCCTTTCTTCTTGCTGTTCTGGATGACATCGTTGGCGAGGTAGAGGAAGGTGAGCTTCCTGGATACCTTGGCTGCAGACAGAGATCACAGTCAACTGTGGGAAACAGTCAAAGCAGAGTGAAACTACACAAAGCAAGCACACCACTTATCTATTTAAAGCATTAATGCTCGTGACTAGAAAGAGGACCTACTTGTAGCCTTTGCTATGGCTTACAGCTTTCATCTACCAACACTGACTGTGAATTTGCGGCATTGAAGCTTTAGGCACAGACTGACACAAAATTAGAAAGTCAGAGATAACCCCATTTGTGACTTGTGGTTAGTGAATTCATTCAAAACACCAAGGACAGTGATGACAAAGAAATAGGAAGTAAGAAACCTACAAAATGAGAGCACAACTAACCATGAGTAGGCTACAGGCAGGGCAATGCTAAGACATCAGATGCTATTCCCAGTCCACAGAAGAGAGTCAGCAGCTCCCAAAATAGAGGCCCAAATGGGATATCATTGTGCTCTTTTACCCAAAGGAAAACAGACCGAATCAAATACCACTCCTTAGCTCCAACTAGCACAAAAGCTCAGATTTGTATTTAGGCAGTAGCTCAGATTTGTATTTAGGCAGTAGGCTACATAAGAGACAGCTAAAGGTATTGGTAGACTAATGTCATACACAATGCAGATTGTCCTCTTCCCAGGCACATTTTAAGCATTCAGTATTAAAATGAAACATCTGATCATCAATTTCATATAGCAAAAATATCTGAGCTCAAAATCAAAAATAATGAAATAGCCACACTACAGCGTTCTACAGCTGAATGTTGCAGTCATTACAACAGGTATTCACACATTGAGACCTTGTGGCAGTGTAGTGAGAAATCCTTCGATACAAAAAAAGGTTCCATTAGTGTTTCCAGGTAACGATTTTCTTGTGAACAGTCATTGGCAAAGCAGGGAATGTAGGCTGCCTAGATGAGTCAAATAGGTGGGCTATTGTCGGTCTGTGAACCTATTTCACAGATATAGCCCATCACTCATGTGCAGTGACGTGATGCAGAGAGAAGTTTTTGGAAAACATTTCCTAAGAAGCACATAGGCTATAACCTACTTCATTCCAATCCATTACACAAGTCATTGGACAAAGGAGTCTTCTGTACGGGTGAGTTTTGTTAAGAGCCCCGATGCGCAGTCTGAACATTAAGACGCATATTTTGCATTTGTACAATTATTTTGATGAAAGTAAAAAGGGATTTACACTGAACAAAAATCTAAACGCAACAATTTGAAAGATTTTACTGAGTTACAGTTCATATAAGGAAAATCAGTCAATTGCAATAAATTCATTAGGCCCTAATCTATGGATTTCACATGACTGGGAATACAGATATGCATCTGTTGGTCACAGACACCTTAAAAAATAATAATATGTAAAGTAGGGGTGTGGATCAGAAAACCAGTCAGTATCTGGTGTGACCATCATTTGCCTCGTGCAGCGCAAATAATAATATGCCACTTGGCAGACCCTTTTATCCAAAGCGATTTACAGTCATGCGTGCATACATTTTTGTGTATGGGTGGTCCTGGGGATCGAACCCACTAACCTGGCGTTACAAGCGCTGTGCTCTACCAGCTGAGCTACAGAGGACCACAGAGAAACACATTTCCTTCGCATAGAGTTGATCAGGCTGTTGATTGTGGCCTGTGGAATGTTGTCCCACTCTTCAGTGGCTGTGCGAAATTGCTGGATATTGGCTGGAACTGGAACACTGTCATACGCGGCAATCCAGAGCATCCAAAACATGCTCAAATGGGTGACCTCTGGTGAGTATGCAGGCCATGGAAGACATTACATTTTCAGCTTCCTGGAATTGTGTACAGATCCTTGCGACATTGGGCTGTGCATTATCATGCTGAAACATGAGGTGATGGCAGCAGATGAATGGCACAACAATGGGCCTCAGGATCTCATCTCTCTCTGTGCATTCAAATTGCCATCGATAAAATGCAATTGTTGTTCGTAAGCTTATGCCTTCCATTACCATAACCCCACCGCCACCATGGGGCACTCTATTCACAATGTTGACATCATCAAACCGCTCGCCCACAAGACACAATCTGCCATGTACTGTTGAAACCAAGATTCAGCCGTGAAGAGCACACTTCTCTATCGAAGGTGAGCATTTGTCCACTAAAGCCAGTTACGACGCCGAAGTGCAGTCAGGTCAAGACCCTGGTGAGGACGACGAGCACGCAGATGAGCTTCCCCGAGACGGTTTCTGACACAAGTTCACACACCAAAAGTACCTGAGTTCAAATCAGCAAAAAAAATGTTTTTAAAGTATTATTATTCAACAGCCACCCTACAGCTTTCTAGAGATAAATATGGCACTCATTACAATATGTTTCACACATTGAGACCTGGTGGCAGTGAAGTGTGAGAAATCCTTCGATAAAAAAGGTTCCATTAGAATGAGATGAGCTACCCTGAGATGGTTCCTGACAGTTTATAAAGAAATCCTTCGGTTGTGCAAACCCACAGTTCCATTAGCCGTCCGGGTGGCTGGTCTCAGACGATCCCACAGGTGAAGAAGCCGGATGTGGAGGTCCTGGGCTGGTGTGGTTATACGTGGTCTGCAGTTGTGAGGCCGGTTGGACGTACTGCCAAATTCTCTAAAACAACGTTGGAGGCAGCTTATGGTAGAGAAATTAACATTCAATTCTCTGGCAACAGCGCTGGTGGACATTCTTGCAGTCAGCATGCCAAGTGCACGCGTTGTGTTGTGCGACAAAAAACAGCACATTTTAGTGGCTTTTTATTGTCCCAGCACAAGGTGCACCTGTGTAAT
Organism: Coregonus clupeaformis; assembly: GCF_020615455.1. NCBI lineage: Eukaryota > Metazoa > Chordata > Actinopteri > Salmoniformes > Salmonidae > Coregonus > Coregonus clupeaformis. The sequence continues at coordinate 25,778 of NW_025536734.1, forward strand.
GATCATACCATTTAATCAGCATCTTGATATCCCTGTCAGGTGGATGGATTAACTTGGAAAATGAGAAATGCTCACTAACAAGGATGTAAACACATTTGTGAACAAAATTAGGGAAATAAGCTTTTCGTGGATAAGGAAAATTTCTGGGATTCAAGTTTAGATGGCGTATTTACAGTGCATTCAGAAAGTATTCAAACCCATTCACCTTTCCCACATTTTGTGACGTTACAGCCTTATTCTAAAATTGATTAAATAGTTTATTTTCCCCTCAATCTACACACAATACCCCATCATGACAAATCAAAAACAGGTGTAGAAATTTATAAAAAATAAACTGAAATATCACATTTACATAAGTATTCAGAACCTTTACTCAGTGCTTTGTTGAAGCATCTTTGGCAGTGAATATAGCCTTGAGTCTTCTTGGGTATGACGCTACAAGCTTGGCACACCTGTATTTGTGGAGTTTCTCCCATTCTTCTCTGCAGATCCTCTCAAGCTCTGTCAGGTTGGATGGGGAGTGTCACTGCACAGCTATTTTCAGGTCTCTCCAGAGATGTCTGATCGGGTTCAAGTCCAGGCTCTGGCTGGGCCACTCGAGGACAGAGACTTGTCCCGAAGCCACTCCTGCGTTGTCTTGGCTGTGTGGGGTCGTAGTCCTGTTGGAAGGTGTACCTACGCCCCAGTCTGAGGTCCTGAGCGCTCTGGATCAGGTTTTCATCAAGGATCTCTCTGTACTTTGCGCCGTTCAGCTTTTCCTCGATCCTGCCTAGTCTCCCAGTCCCTGAAAAAGATCCCCACAGCATGATGCTGCCATCACCATGCTTCACCGTAGGGATGGTGCCAGGTTTCCTCCAGACGTGACGCTTGGCATTCAGGCCAAAGAGTTCAATCTTGGTTTCATCAGACCAGAGCATCTTGTTTCTCATGGTCAGAGTCCTTTGGGTGCCTTTTGGCAAACTCCAAGCAGGCTGTCGTGTGCCTTTTACTGAGGAGTGGCTTCCGTCTGGCCACTACCATAAAGGCCTGATTGGTGGAGTGCTGCAGAGATGGTTGTTATTCTGGAAGGTTCTCCCATCTCCACAGAGGAACTCTGGAGCTCTGTCAGAGTGACCATCTGGTTTTTGGTCACCTCCCTGACCAAGGCCCTTCTCCCCCAATTGCTCAGTTTGGCCGGGCGGCCAGCTCTAGGAAGAGTTTTGGTGGTTCTTCCATTTAAGAATGATGGAGTGTTCTTGGAGACATTCAATGCTGCAGAAATGTTTTGGTACCCTTCCCCAGATCTGTGCCTCGACACAATCCTGTCTCGGAGCTCTACGGACAACTCTTTCGACCTCATGGTTTTTGATCTGACATTACCTGTCAACTGTGGGACCTTATATAGAGAGATGTGTGCCTTTCCAAATCATGTCCAATCAATTGAATTTACCACAGGTGGACTCCAATCAAGTCGTAGCAACATCTCAAGGATGATCAATGAAAACAGAATGCACTGGAGCTCAATTTCGAGTCTCATAGCAAAAGGTCTGAATACTAATAAGGTATGTACGTTTTCGATTTGTCATTATGGGGTATTGTGTGTAGATTGATGAGGAAACATTTTATTAAATCAATTTTAGAATAAGGCAGTAATGTAACAAAATGTGGAAAAGGGAAGGGCTCTGGCAGCTGTTTTAGCTGCCAGAGCCAGTCTACCTCTGAAAATAACATAAGTACCTTAAGGAGACGAACGTTACCATTACTCCTTAACAGAACATCTTGGGCTAGCTATAAGCTACTTACATGTGTACATTTTTATGGGCAGCAATACTGACCCTTGTTCACCCTGATGTTAAGTAGAACATAATAGGAGATGTCTGATAGTGAAGTGGGGTCCCAAAGTGAGGGGCTCTACCTGTCACAAGACTACCTGGTTTTAGGACTAAAATTAGTAGCTAGCTAATAGTTACTGCATTCTCATACACTATCAGAGCAATCACTCCAATGACCCAACTTTATTGAGATACATACAGTGCATTCAGAAAGTACTCCTTCCCCTTGACTTACTCCAAATGTTGTGTTACAGCCCAAATTCAATATGGATTTGTATTCTCACCCATCTACAAACAGACAAAATAACCCATAATGACAGAGAAAACAAGATTCTCTTTGGCCATGTCTGGAGAAAACCAGGCAAAGCTCATCACCTGTCTAACATCCCTACTGTGAAGCATGGTGATGGCAGCATCATGCTATGGGAATGCTTTTCAGCGGCAGGGACTGGTAAGGATAGAGCGAACAATAAAATGGAGCCAAATGCAGGCAAATCCTTGATGAGAGTCTGCTTCAGAGTGCAAACATACTGGGGCAAAGATTTACGTTCCAGCAGGACAATGACCCCACGCATACAGCCAAAGCAACGCTGCAATGGCTTCAGAACAAGAACGTGAAAGTCCTTGAGTGGCCCAGCCAAGGCCCAGACTAGAATCGCATTGAAAAACTGTGGAAACACGAAGATTGCCGTTCACCGCCGCTCCCCATCTAACTTAACAAAGTTTGAGTACATCTGCAAGGAAGAATGGGAGAAAATCTTTGAATCCAGATGTGCAAAGCTGATCGACCTACCCAAGACGACTCAAAGCTGTAATCACAGCCAAAGGTTATTCTACAAAGTACTGACTCAGGGGTGTGAATACTTATGTAAATAAGATATTTCTGAATACAATTTCCTATAAATTTGCTTAAATCTATTTGGAATTCAGGCCGTAACACAACAAAACGTGGAATAAGTCAAGGGGTATGAATACTTTCTGAAGGCACTGTATTAACTTGGCATTCTAACTAAATTGCAACTTTATAAGGCCTAAGGACTTGTGAGGTACCTAGCTAGCAGCTGGCTGGCTTGACTGGGGCCTCGTGTCAGTCTAGTTGTCCATACAAGCAATACCGTAGCAGGGTGATTGTTAACAGACTATCCCCAAGCACCCTAGAGGAGGGGAGACAGTGAGCTACAACTAATGTTAAGTTTGTTAACTAGCTTGTTAGCAAGCCTGCATTTGCAATCAATTAGCTAACTAACTACTGTAAGTTAGTTACACAATTGACAAACAAGTTAGCTAGTTAGTAAAGTATCCAACCGTCAGTAGCTAACAAAGCTACTGACGTTATTTAGATTAGAGAAAAGTTAATGACATGGTTAGTAGATTGTGATGTGGTCAAATTAAGACATTTTATGTTTGTTTACTTGCAAAGGTTAGCCATCTACCTAGGTAAGAAGCTAAGTTGCTAACATTGCTAGTTCAGCTAACAGTAGCTAGCTAAAAAGCTTGCTAACTAACCTTAGCAAGTTTTCGTTAACACGTTAGCTAGCTACACTTGATATGACTGTGTAGTCATTCATAGCTAAATAGAAGATAAATGCTAATATTGATTAATATATTTTAACTCGCGCTAGCTAACATTACCTTTTTTCAATTCGTTGAACCAAACGTTGACGATGGTCTTCGAGTGTTTTCTATGATGGATAAGCCAAAGTGACAGTGTCTGAACACTTTGTTGGGAGTTGCTAAGCTCCGATAGTTTCTTCTCCAACGCTGCCTCTGAAAATGCCGACATGTCGACGACTTTTGGGGGAAAACAGATATTGGATGCTAGCTAGGTCGTACAGCTAGCTAAGTTAGCAATCTACCTAGCTAGCTAGCACGCTATGTGCAAAACCTGCAGCCCTGCAAGTGTGTACGGACCGAGGCAGGGTCACTTTGTCGTCTTTATTTACGTGCACGTCTGTTTCTGTATTTAAAAAGCTGCAGCCCTGCAAGCGTGTACGGACGAAGGCAGGGTCACGTTGCCCTCTTTATTTAGGCGCACGTCTGTTTCTGTATTTTCATTGGTTCATTCTAGAATGAAGGCGGGATCTGGCTAGTAAAACATACCACGTTGCATTCTTGTTACATTCTCATGAACTGTGTTAGCAGCCTGGTCTCATAGTAAACGTAATTCCGGGACACTCTAATTAGTCTGAAATGTTATGTTTGGTATGGTTACATAAGACAGAAATGTATTTTTAATCCGTCTTGTGAATCAATCAATCTGCCATCATTAACACAATGGAAAAATCTAATTTTGTATTTAACTAGGCAAGTCAGTTAAGAACAAATTCTTATTTATAATGATGGACTACCCCCGCCAAATCCTCCCCTAACCTGGAGGACTCTGGGCCAATTGTGCGCCTTCCTATGGGATTCCCGATCACGGCCGGATGTGATACAGCCAGGGATCGAACCAAGGTCTGTAGTGACACCTCTAGCGTTGAGATACAGTGCCTTAGACCGCTGTGCCACTCTGGATGTATTATTTAAATATTAAAAGTGTGTGGGCTACTGAGAGAAACAAAATGGTGCAGTTTCAGGCCATGTGGCCGAAAGTGTTGCTGGCGTTTGAGATGGGGGTGTGTGCTAGTGGGTCTAGGCAGGTGTGATGTAGTTGATAAAAAAAGACAGAAGGTTACTTAAAGGTGCAATAGGCAGAAATCACTTTGCCATTTCCTGGTTGCAAAAATTCGAGTAGTTCACATCATTTCAGTTTGTGACAAAAAAATAGTGTAGAGAATCAATGTATGATCTAAACCGCTCTGAAATATATTTTCAATAACCAAAAATGTTGTATTTTCAGCTGTTTGAAGCTGGTTTACAAAACCAAAAGTAAAAGACGCAAAAACTAAACTTAAGAACGGGAAGCATAGAAATAGCGCACATAAAACAGATCTACCTCTTCTTAAATTTACTTTCAATGAGAATGACATACACTGCTCAAAAAAATAAAGGGAACACTTAAACAACACAATGTAACTCCAAGTCAATCACACTTCTGTGAAATCAAACTGTCCACTTAGGAAGCAACACTGATTGACAATACATTTCACATGCTGTTGTGCAAATGGAATAGACAACAGGTGGAAATTATAGGCAATTAGCAAGACACCCCCCAATAAAGGACTGGTTTTGCAGGTGGTGACCACAGACCACTTCTCAGTTCCTATGCTTCCTGGCTGATGTTTTGGTCACTTTTGAATGCTGGCGGTGCTTTCACTCTAGTGGTAGCATGAGACGGAGTCTACAACCCACACATGTGGCTCAGGTAGTGCAGCTCATCCAGGATGGCACATCAATGCGAGCTGTGGCAAGAAGGTTTGCTGTGTCTGTCAGCGTAGTGTCCAGAGCATGGAGGCGCTACCAGGAGACAGGCCAGTACATCAGGAGACGTGGAGGAGGCCGTAGGAGGGCAACAACCCAGCAGCAGGACTGCTACCTCCGCCTTTGTGCAAGGAGGAGCAGGAGGAGCACTGCCAGAGCCCTGCAAAATGACCTCCAGCAGGCCACAAATGTGCATGTGTCTGCTCAAACGGTCAGAAACAGACTCCATGAGGGTGGTATGAGGGCCCGACGTCCACAGGTGGGGGTTGTGCTTACAGCCCAACACTGTGCAGGACGTTTGGCATTTGCCAGAGAACACCAAGATTGGCAAATTCGCCACTGGCGCCCTGTGCTCTTCACAGATGAAAGCAGGTTCACACTGAGCACATGTGACAGACGTGACAGAGTCTGGAGACGCCGTGGAGAACGTTCTGCTGCCTGCAACATCCTCCAGCATGACCGGTTTGGCGGTGGGTCAGTCATGGTGTGGGGTGGCATTTCTTTGGGGGGCCGCACAGCCCTCCATGTGCTCGACCAGAGGTAGCCTGACTGCCATTAGGTACCGAGATGAGATCCTCAGACCCCTTGTGAGACCATATGCTGGTGCGGTTGGCCCTGGGTTCCTCCTAATGCAAGACAATGCTAGACCTCATGTGGCTGGAGTGTGTCAGCAGTTCCTGCAAGAGGAAGGCATTGATGCTATGGACCGCCCGTTCCCCAGACCTGAATCCAATTGAGCACATCTGGGACATCATGTCTCGCTCCATCCACCAACGCCACGTTGCACCACAGACTGTCCAGGAGTTGGCGGATGCTTTAGTCCAGGTCTGGGAGGAGATCCCTCAGGAGACCATCCGCCACCTCATCAGGAGCATGCCCAGGCGTTGTAGGGAGGTCATACAGGCACGTGGAGGCCACACACACTACTGAGCCTCATTTTGACTTGTTTTAAGGACATTACATCAAAGTTGGATCAGCCTGTAGTGTGGTTTTCCACTTTAATTTTGAGGGTGACTCTAAATCCAGACCTCCATCGGTTGATACATTTGATTTCCATTGATAATTTTTGTGTGATTTTGTTGTCAGCACATTCAACTATGTAAAGAAAAAAGTATTTAATAAGATTATTTCATTCATTCAGATCTAGGATGTGTTATTTTAGTGTTCCCTTTATTTTTTTGAGCAGTGTATATATCTCACATTTCTATGTGAATTTGGTCAGGTCACCCAAAAAGTTACATATTGCAGCTTTAAGGCAAAAACGAAAGTAGGGTGGTTGGTCGGAGTGGTGGTTGGTTGCGTGTTCGAATCTCATCACGGACAACATTAGCATTTTAGCAACTTTGCAACTACTTACAAATGTTTTTCTACTTTGCAACTACTTAACATGTTAGCTAACCCTTCCCCTTTAACCTAACTCCTAACCTTAACCCCACCCTAACCCTAACCACTAGCCTAGCTAACGTTAGCCACCTAGCTAACGATAGCGTTAGCCACCAAGCCACCTACCTAACGTTAGCCACAACAAATTTGAATTCGTAACATATCATATTGTAACGACCCTGTATTGTGTTCTGTGTTCATGGATGTGTTATCGTTCTCATGGGTACTAGCAGGGGTTAAATATGCCAGGACAGATGGAAAGGTTGGGGGGTATGATGGGTAATCCCGCGGGATTTTGGGAATGATTAAATAGGGGTTACGGTCTCATCTCTCTCTCTTCGGTTCGGGACCCTTGATTTGACATGTTCTATTTGTGTATGTTCGAGGTTTAGCGGCGTGGGTTGTGGCCTGAACAATAGCCCATTTAGGAATAAACCTGTGTTCTGCCTGTACACCTGGTGCCCGTCTCTCTTTTTACTTTATGACCCAGCTGGGTCATTACATTGGTGTCAGAAGTGCTTTCGAACGACGGGATAGATCGAGATTAGGCGAGTTAGCTGTTTCAGTATAGGCCGTGGTTAGCTTTAGCGTGACTCGCATCTACGGTCAGGATGATCGGGGCGAGGCGGAAAGTTAAGGAAGAGTCGGACAAAGTGGCCGTTGGGGGCTCGGGTGTACCCGGTCGGGAGGGTCAGGCGAGGACGGCTGTAGAAGAGCTGGAGAGCCACATGGCGGGAGTTAAATTGTCAGTCAGCGAGATGGCAGAACGGGCGGGTTTTCCTTCAAACCGCTCGACCAGAACAGACGTCACGGCGACGGAGATATCGACGTCACCGCGTGCGGAAATGGCTGGACCTCCTTATGTAAACAGAGATGGCAGCGCCCTATTGCCATTAGCCACGGTAGCGGCTAAACTTCCAAAGTTCAATGGACAAGGTAAATGGGAAGTTTTTTTTCACTCAATTCGAGTTGTTGGCTAGAGCCGGGAGGTGGTCTGACGAGACGAAAGGGGTTACAGCTTGCCCTGAGCCTGTCAGAGGAGGCGTCGGAATGCCTGCTAACGCTAGCCCCGGACGAGAGGGGCGACTACGGTGCGCTAGTGGAGGCATTGGGGGGCCGTTTCGGCAGCGATGCACAGCCCAACATGCTGCGGATTGAACTGAATAACAAAAAAGAGACTTCAGGGGGAATCATTAAAGGCGTTGGCAAGTGATATTCTGAGCCTGACCAGGCGGGCTTATGCAAATATGTCGATTGGGGTGCAAGACGAGCTGGCACGGGACAGTTTCATTAGAGCGCTCTCCTCCACCGAACTGGGTAAGCATGTGCAGATGTCGGACCCAGCATCTCTGCGGGCTGCAGTGGAGATAGCCAGGAAGAGGGAGCTGATCTGGGGTGAGGGAGTGAGAGTGGAGGTTGCCAGTCAACCAGAGGTGAGAGCAGCGGCGGCCGGGGTGCTGGGGGTCACCAAACCAGAGTGGGTCGACGAGTTGGGAGGGTTAGTCAAGACCGCTTCGCTTGTCATTGAGAAGGGCTCCAGACAACATCGCAGTGTCAGCTCAACTTCCATTGTCTGCTGGGGTTGTGGCCAGACTGGCCACATTCAGCGGGAGTGTGGCAGATTCTCCAGTCAACAGGGAAACGACAGCGGGTTCTCGCGCAGGGGGGCAGCGCGGGCCCATTCCTCCGCCCCGAACCCACAGTAAGCAGAAGATGTACCCAGCAGTGCAGGCAAGAGGGTGGGGACCTGCTTCCCCAGGGTGTAGCGGCCACCGTGTTTCCTAGTCCGGTAGTTGTGGTGGGACGTACCACCATTGGGGACTTCTGCAATGTCATCGTCAAGGTAGAGGGGGTGGAATGTTTGGCCCTGGTCGACACGGGCTCTACAGTAACCCTGGTGAGACCAGACATACTACCTGTTGGGGGTGCGGGTGGAGCCGACCTTTGTCCAGCTACGGACTGTCACGGGGGAGCTAGCCCCCATGTTAGGGAAGTGTCGGGTGTCTGTGACTGTGGGGGGAGAACTGTGGGGTGTCCGGTGTGGGTAGCAGCGGTACAGGACCCCTGTATACTAGGAATGGACTTTTTGAAAAACTGTGGGGCTCAGTTGGACTTAGCTTCGGGCACTTTGAGGCTGTCGGGGGGCCCACAGTGGGAATGTCGCCTACGGGAGGGCCAGCAGGGGGCAGGGCTGTCCCTCCGTCTTCCTCCAAGCTTGCCGAAACTCCACTGGTCGTCCCGGCTGCTCCCTTGGTCGTTGTTCCATCCCAGCAGCTGTCTCCGGCGGCAACGACCTTCACTCCCCATAATGGTGCAAGCACAGGCATCCCAGTAGCCCAAAACACACTGGCTCCTTCACCCCATCAGCCCGACGGGGGAAGGAGGAAGTTATCGACGCCGTTGAGGCTGTGTGGCTGAAAAACTGTCAAGGTCTGGACGAGGGACAACAGAGACAATTAAAGCAGCTGCTGTTTGACTTTAAAGATAGCTTCGCTTGGGGGGAAGATGAGGTAGGGCAAACGCACCTGGTTCAGCACGACATCGACACTGGGGACAACCAACCCATTAAAATTCGGCCCCGTCGCATTCCCCTTGCCAAGAGGGAAGCAGCAGCCACAGCTATTGCTGACATGTTGCGGGCTGATTTCATTGAGCCATCAGACAGCCCGTGGTCCGCGCCGGTCGTCATGGTGCCTAAGAAAGGGGGTAAACTTAGGTTTTGTGCGGACTACAGGGGCCTAAATTCTGTCACCATTAAAGACTCTTACCCCATACCGAGGATCGATGAGTCGCTAGACCACGTCAGAGGGTCCTCGTGGTTCTCTTCCCTTGATCTGCGCAGTGGCTACTGGCAGGTGCCCCTCTCGCCTGGGGCACGTGAAAAACGGCCTTCTCCACGGATAGGGGCCATTGGCAGTTCAAGGTGCTGTGCTTCGGGCTTTGTAATGCTCCTGCCACCTTTGAGAGGCTCATGGACAGAGTGCTGGCGGGGGTTCCGAGAGACGAGTGTGTCGTGTACCTAGACGACATATTGGTACACGGCACGTCGTTTGAGGGGGCACTGGGGGCACTTAGGCGAGTGCTGGAGAGGATCTCGGGGCGGGGCTAAAATTACACCCGGAAAAGTGCCATTTCATGCAAAGGGAGTTGGCGTTCCTGGGTCATCAGCTGGGTGGTGAGGGTATCAGCACGTTGCCAGACAAAGTGGAGGCTGTGAGGGGGTGGCCAATTCCAAAGGAAAAAAAAGAGGTTAAGAGCTTCCTGGGTCTGGCATCCTACTATCGTAGGTTTGTGAAAGGGTTTGCGGGGATAGCAGCTCCTTTGAACCACCTTCTCAAGAAGGACACTGTCTTTCAGTGGACCGAAGAGCACCAGCGGGCGTTTGAGGCCCTCAAACGTGCCCTGGTGGAGGCCCCTGTCCTGTCCTCACCAGACCCAAACCGTCCGTTTATTCTGGACACCGATGCAAGCAATGAGGGCTTGGGGGCCGTGCTGGCTCAGCGTGGTTCTGACGGGGAGCACGTAGTAGCTTATTACAGCAGAACTTTTGATAAGGCTGAAAACGCTACTGCGTGACAAGGAGGGAGCTTTTGGCTGTCGTGGCAGCAGTACGCCATTTCAAGTACTACCTGGGGGCCTGCCGTTTGTGGTGCGGACGGATCACTCCGCCCTGCAGTGGCTTCTCTCCTTCAAGGAGCCAGAGGGTCAGATCGCCCGCTGGTTGGAGGAGCTGCAACCCTACGACTTCCAGGTGGAGCACAGGGCCGGCCTTCGCCACAGCAATGCAGACGCCTTGTCCCGCCGCCCGTGTGCTGAGGACGGCTGTGGGTACTGCGCCAAACGGGTGGAGCGAGAGAGGGAACTGTGCATGGAGGAGGGAGTCACCGCCACGGTGAGTCAGCTGAGGGTGACAGAGTGCCGGGAGCTTGAGGCTGTGGACGTCGGGGAGTGGAGGCGTCGCCAGGAGGAGGACGCAGAGCTGCGTCCTGTGCTGGGGTGGGTGGAAGAGAGAAGACGACCGCCATGGGGGGAAGTAGCCCCTCTATCACCAGTCACCAAAGGCCTCTGGGCTAAATTCTCAGTCCTTAGAGTGGCTGAGGGAGTGCTCCAGAGGGGGGTGGAAAAAGCCAGCTACTGGAGAAATGACGTGGCAGGTAGTGGTTCCCAAAAGGCTGCAAGGGAGCGTGTTACAGAAGCTTCACGGGGGAGTAGGCGCAGGGCATTTTGGGGTCTCCAAAACGTTAAAGCGCGTACGTAAAGGCTTCTATTGGGCCAGGCACAGGAGGGATGTGGAGGACTTTTGCAGGCAGTGCGATGAGTGTGCTGCTAAGAAAGGACCTCCAGGTCAGTCACACGCCCTCCTACAACAATTCCCAGTAGGGGGAGCCCATGGAGAGACTGGGGGTAGACATAGTTGGACCGTTTCCAATCACAGACAGCGGTAACAGGTGGATTCTAACTGCTATGGACTACTTCACCAAGTGGCCAGAGGCTTACGCTCTCCCAGACCAGGAGGCAGAAACAGTAGCTGATGCATTGGTAGGGGAATAATCAGTCGGTTCGGGGTGCCACAGTCTATACACAGCGACCAGGGGAGAAACTTTGAGTCACGGGTGTTCTCAGAGTTGTGTAGACGGTTAGGCGCGGAGAAGACGCGCACTACTCCGCTTCATCCCCAGAGTGATGGGCTGGTGGAAAGATTTAACAGAACATTAGCACAACAGCTGGCTATCGTTACCTCAAAACACCAGAGAGATTGGGACACCCACTTACCGTTTATTCTCATGGCATGTAGGTCGGCTGTTCAGGAATCGACTGCGTGCTCCCCAGCGCTACTAATGTTAGGTCGTGAGTTGCGACCCCAGCCGAACTGACGTTTGGCCACCCTCCTGATAACGACGACGGGGTTTTGCCTGGCCCGAACTATGTTCGTCGACTGCAGAACCCGGTTAGAAGCGGCTCACACCTTCGCAAGAGAGCAACTCGAGAACGCAGGAATGCGCCAAAAGCGCCACTATGACTCACGCGCTAGGGGGAGGCACTTTGGAGCGGGAGAACGCGTGTGGCTTCACAACCCCACGCGCAAGAAGGGGCGGTGCCCAAAGCTGGACAGTGCCTGGGTGGGGCCGTGCCTGGTGATAGAGAGAGTGGGGGAGGTGACGTACCGGGTGGAGGTTCCCCCACGGGGCAGGAAGGTGGTGGTCCACCGGGACCGATTGGCGCCCTACAGAGGGAGGAAAACGGTAGGGAATGGAAGTGAGGACTCTGATGTGAGCACACGGGGACAGTCTAGCGAGGAGACTCTAATGCAAGCTGAGCCTGGGACGGGGCTGCCTCTTCGGGGGTGCTGGAAATGACATTGGGGCAGATGAGTGTTCTGGGGGTCCACCAGTGAGAGTCAAGGGGAGGCACAAGAGACTGATGCGACCTCCGGGTCGTTTTAAGGATTTTGTTTTGTAACCCTAGGGGCTAGGGTTTAGAAAGGAGGGGGCTATGTAACGACCCTGTATTGTGTTCTGTGTTCATGGATGTGTTATCGTTCTCATGGGTACTAGCAGGGGTTAAATATGCCAGGACAGATGGAAAGGTTGGGGGGTATGATGGGTAATCCCGCGGGATTTTGGGAATGATTAAATAGGGGTTACGGTCTCATCTCTCTCTCTTCGGTTCGGGACCCTTGATTTGACATGTTCTATTTGTGTATGTTCGAGGTTTAGCGGCGTGGGTTGTGGCCTGAACAATAGCCCATTTAGGAATAAACCTGTGTTCTGCCTGTACACCTGGTGCCCGTCTCTCTTTTACTTTATGACCCAGCTGGGTCATTACAATATGTTTTACAATTTCGTTACATTTTGTACAAATTGCAATACGTAACATATTGTATGAATTTAAATTCTAATTTGTAACATATCAGAATGATATGGATGATGGACATCCACAAATTAATACATACCATACAAAACGTAACATATCATACTAACTGGAGTGTCTCAGATTTAAGTTTACTATGTTATGTCTACCACTGAGTCCTGGTCAGTGTTAGATTCTTACTGTATTATGTTGCAATGTGGAAAGATAGTCACAGTTGAAGCTGAATATTGGGGATGGCAACATGATTTGATAGAGACTTGGGTGTAGAAGACCAAATCAAGAGATCATACAGAAACAATCATAAAAAATACATGCAGAGACATTTGATTGTAGCATTCCAACAGCTGTGGGGGAAAAATAACACTTGCTGTGATACAAGTGGAGAAAGATTACTTTTATACTATTCCAGGTATTCCTTAAAGAGGTAGGGTTTCAAGTGTCTCCGGAAGGTGGTCAGTGACTCCGCTGTCCTGGCGTCGTGGGGGAGCTTGTTCCACCATTGGGGTGCCAGAGCAGCGAATAGTTTTGACTGGGCTGAGCGGGAACTGTGCTTCCATAGAGGTAGGAGGGCTAGCAGGCCAGAGGTTGATGAACATAGTGCCCTCGTTTGGGTGTAGGGTCTGATCAGAGCCTGAAGGTAAGGAGGTGCCGTTCCCCTCACAGCTACGTAGGCAAGCACCATGGTTTTGTAGTAGATGCGAGCTTCGACTGGAAGCCAGTGGAGTGTGCGGAGGAGCGGGGTGACATGAGAGAACTTGGGAAGGTCGAACACCAGACGGGCTGCAGCGTTCTGGATAAGTTGTAGGGGTTTAATGGCACAGGCAGGGAGCCCAGCCAACAGCGAGTTGCAGTAATCCAGACGGGAGATGACAAGTGCCTGGATTAGGACCTGTGCCGCTTTCTGTGTAAGGTAGGGTCGTACTCTGCGAATGTTGTAGCGCATGAACCTGCAGGATCGGGTCACCGCTTTGATGTTAGGGGAGAACGACAGGGTGTTGTCCAGGGTCACGCCAAGGTTCTTTGCACTCTGGGAGGAGGACACAATGGAGTTGTCAACCGTGATGGCGAGATCATGGAGTGGGCAGTCCTTCCCCGGGAGGAAGAGCAGCTCCGACTTGCCGAGTTTCAGCTTGAGGTGGTGATCCGACATCCACACTGATATGTCTGCCAGACATGCAGAGATGCGATTCGCTACCTGGTTATCAGAAGGGGGAAAGGAGAAAATTAATTGTGTGTCGTCTGCGTAGCAATGATAGGAGAGACCATGTGAGGATATGACAGAGCCAAGTGACTTGGTGTATAGAGAGAATAGGAGAGGGCCTAGAACTGTGCCCTGGGGGACACCAGTGGTGAGAGCACGTGGTACGGAGACAGATTCTCGCCACGCCACCTGGTAGGAGCGACCTATCAGGTAGGACGCAATCCAAGAGTGAGCAGCGCCGGAGATGCCCAACTCGGAGAGGGTGGACAGGAGGATCTGATGGTTCACAGTATCAAAGGCAGCAGATAGGTCTAGAAGGATAAGAGCAGAGGAGAGAGAGTTAACTTTAGCAGTGCGGAGAGCCTCTGTGACACAGAGAAGAGCAGTCTCAGTTGAATGACCAGTCTTGAAACCTGACTGGTGTCACGACTTCCACCGAGGCTGCCTCCCCTCCTTGTTCGGGCAGGCTTTGGCGTTCGTCGTCACCGGCTTACTAACCACTGCCGCTCCCATTATCATCACTCCACTTGTCTTGTCTTGTTAATCACACACACCTGGTTCTCATCCCCTCATTAGTCTGTGTATAAGTGCTCTGCTCCCTTGTCTGTGTGGGTGATTGTTCCATGTGAGAGTAGAGTAGCTCGGCTGAGCTACTCTCTTATTGTATAAGAGTAGATTTATTTTCCCCTATGCTTGTATATTGTTTGGAGTATTTCTGTACCGTGATTGCCAGGGTAGAGAGTTTCCCCTGTGCCTATGTTTGTTTGTCGCTATCCAGCGCAACTGTGACGGAAAGGAATAAACTCTGTATTCTGTGATTAACCATCCTGCGCCTGACTCCTTCTATCACACTCATCACAGAATCACCCACCCGCTATGGAGTCAGCGGGAGAAGAGAGCATGCCTGGAGTCGTGGCACGGGTCCAGGAACATTCCACGATGCTGGCCAGCTTGGGAGAAGCGATGGATCGGGTTCTTCAGGTCATCCAACGCCTGGAGAGGAGAGGACCCGATCCGTCGAGACCAGCTGGTCAATCAGATCCAGCCACCTACACCCCAACACCCAGAGGGATCCAGATATCCCGACCACAGGAGTTCGATGGGATGGCGGCGCTCTGCCAAGGATTTATCCTTCAACTGGTGCTCCACTTCTCCACCATCCGACCGGCCCCATCGGAACAGGAGAAGGTGTCCGTCCTCGTTTCCTGCCTCACGGGGAAAGCCCTGGAATGGGCCAACGCGGTGTGGAACAAAGGAGGAGCCGCGTTGGAGGACTACAGGGAGTTCGCGCGCCTCTTTCGGGCGGTCTTCGATCACCCGCCCGAGGGTCAAATCAAATCAAATTTTATTGGCCACATGCGCCGAATACAACAGGTGCAGACATTACAGTGAAATGCTTACTTACAGCCCTTAACCAACAGTGCATTTATTTTTAATTAAAAAAAGTAAAATAAAACAACAACAAAAAAGTGTTGAGAAAAAAAGAGCATAAGTCAAATAAAATAACAGTAGGGAGGCTATATACAGGGGGGTACTGGTGCAGAGTCAATGTGCGGGGGCACCGGTGGTTGAAGTAATATGTACATGTGGGTAGAGTTAAAGTGACTATGCATAAATAATTAACAGAGTAGCAGCAGTGTAAAAAGATGGGGTGGGGGGAGGGGGTGGGGGGCAGTGCAAATAGTCCGGGTAGCCATGATTAGCTGTTCAGGAGTCTTATGGCTTGGGGGTAGAAGCTGTTGAGAAGTCATTTGGACCTAGACTTGGCACTCCAGTACCGCTTGCCGTGCGGTAGCAGAGAGAACAGTCTATGACTAGGGTGGCTGGAGTCTTTGACAATTTTGAGGGCCTTACTCTGACACCGCCTGGTATAGAGGTCCTGGATGGCAGCCAGCTTGGCCCCAGTGATATACTGGGCCGTACACACTACCCTCTGTAGTGCCTTGCGGTCGGAGGCCAAGCAGTTGCCATACCAGGCGGTGATGCAACCAGTCAGGATGCTCTCGATGGTGCAGCTGTATAATTTTTTGAGGATCTGAGGACCCATGCCAAATCTTTTCAGTCTCCTGAGGGGGAATAGGCTTTGTCGTGCCCTCTTCACGACTGTCTTGGTGTGTTTGGACCATGATAGTTTGTTGGTGATGTGGACACCAAGGAACTTGAAGCTCTCAACCTGTTCCACTACAGCCCCGTCGATGAGAATGGGGGCGTGCTCAGTCCTCTTTTTTCCCTTTTTTTTCCCGTCGAGAGGCGGGTGAGCGGCTGGTCCACCTGAGGCAGGTGACGAGGACCGCGCAGGACTTCGCGTTGGAGTTTCAGACTCTGGCAGCAGGGTCCGGCTGGAACGAGCGGGCCCTGATTGACCATTTCCGGGAGGGATCGAGGATGTCCCTCCTAGGAACCCAGCACCGTTCCTCTGGACCGTACCCCTCTCACTCCACGAGATACTACAGGCCCCCCACCCGACGCCTCGAATCCAGGATGGCCCGGACCGAGTACGCCGGTGCCCCCTCAATGTCCAGTGGGGGTGGAGGAACCTCCCGCACCTCAGACTCCTGGAGCGGACCAGCTACCACCGGCCTGAGGAGGGAGGGATCAGGAGGGAGCTGTAACCTATAACATACCTCGTTCAATCTCCTCAGGACTTTAAATGGCCCCACAAACCGCCGACCCAGCTTCCGGCAGGGAAGGCGAAGGGGCAGGTTTCGGGTCGAGAGCCAGACCCGGTCCCCCGGTGCATACACCGGGGCCTCACTGCGGTGGCGCTCGCCTTCTGTCGCCTGATAGCCCGTTGCAGGCGTACATGGGCAGCGTTCCAGGTCTCCTCCGAGCGCCGAAACCATTCATCCACCGCAGGTGCCTCGATCTGGCTCTGATGCCATGGTGCCAGGACCGGCTGATAACCTAGTACACACTGAAATGGAGACAGGTCAGTAGAGGAGTGGCGGAGGGAGTTTTGGGCCATCTCTGCCCAGGGGATGTACACCGACCAATCCCCCGGCCGGTCCTGGCAATATGACCTCAGAAACCTACCCACATCCTGGTTTACTCTCTCCACCTGCCCATTACTCTCGGAGTGAAACCCTGAGGTCAGTCTGATCGAGACCCCAGATGGTCCATGAACGCCCTCCAGACCCTTGATGTGAACTGGGGACCCCGATCAGACACTATATCCTCAGGTACCCCGTAGGGCCGGAAGACGTGTGTAAACAGGGCCTCAGCAGTCTGTAGGGCCGTAGGGAGACCGGGCAAGGGAATGAGACGGCAGGACTTAGAAAACCAATCCACAGCGACTAAGATCGTGGTATTCCCCTGTGACGGAGGGAGGTCCGTAACAAAATCCACCGATAGGTGTGACCGGAGGGGAGGTTGTAATTTCCCTCTGGGCAGGTGTCTAGGTGCCTTGCACTGGGCGCACACCGAACAGGAGGTAACATAAACCCTCACGTCCTCAGCTAAAGTAGGCCACCAGTACTTCCCACTAAGACAGCGCACTGTCCGACCGATGCCAGGATGATCAGAAGAGGGTGACGTATGAGCCCAATAGATCAATCGATCGCGGACATCAGACAGAACGTACACACAACCCACTGGACACTGGGGGGGAGTGGGCTCCGTGCGTAATGCCCGCTTGATGTCCGTGTCAACCTCCCATACCACCAGACAAGAAGCCGGAAGTATGGGAGTGGGCTCCCTGGACTGCTCCTCTGTGTCATAAAGTCGGGACAGAGCGTCTGCCTTAGCATTCTGGGAACCTGATCTGTACGAGAGGGTGAAAACAAAACGTGTGAAAAACAAGGCCCACCTTGCCTGGCGAGGGTTCAGTCTCCTCGCCGCCCGGATGTACTCCAGATTGCGGTGGTCAGTCCAAATGAGAAAAGGGTGTTTTGCCCCCTCAAGCCAATGTCTCCACGCCTTCAGAGCCTTAACAACAGCTAACAGCTCCCGGTCCCCCACATCATAGTTTCGCTTCGCCGGGCTGAGCTTCTTCGAAAAAAAGGCACAGGGGCGGAGCTTTGGTGGTGTACCCGAGCGCTGAGACAGTACAGCTCCTATCCCAGCCTCAGACGCGTCCACCTCGACTATGAATGCCAAGGAAGGATCCGGATGAGCCAGCACGGGAGCCGAGGTGAACAGAGCCTTCAGGTGACCAAAAGCCCTGTCTGCCTCAGCTGACCACTGCAGGCGCACCGGTCCCCCCTTCAGCAAGGAGGTAATGGGAGCCGCTACCTGACCAAAGCCCCGGATAAACCTCCGGTAGTAGTTGGCAAACCCTAAGAATCGCTGCACTTCCTTTACCGTGGTTGGAGTCGGCCAATTACACACGGCTGAAATGCGGTCATTTTCCATCTCCACCCTTGACGAGGACAGGCGATATCCTAAGAAGGAGACGGACTGTTGAAAGAACAGACATTTCTCAGCCTTGACGTACAGGTCATCTTCCAACAGTCGACCAAGCACCCTGCGCATCAGGGACACATGTTCGGCCCGTGTAGCGGAGTAGAGGAGAATATCATCTATATACACTACTACACCCTGTCCGTGCAGGTCCCTGAAAATCTCATCGACGTGAACACACATGTGAGCAACAGGGAGCTCTGGGTGAGTCGGGTGCCTACTCCCCTGGGATGGTCCTCCAGTGCCCTGCCTGCTGCCTCGATTCCCTTAGGACCCTTTCCAGCACCGACCAGCAGTGTGTCCTCTGCGGCCACAGTTGGTGCAGGAAACAGCCCCCCTTCCGGTAACCCTTAAATCAGCACCTCCGAGCTCCATCGGTGTAGGGTCGGAAGTGCTGGGTGATAGACTGGACGGACCCTGATCTGAACGTCCGCGGGTGGCCAACAGGTTATCCAGCCGTATAGATAAGTCCACCAGCTGGTCCAGGTTGAGGGTGGTGTCCCTGCAGGCCAGCTCTCGACAAACGTCCTCCCGTAGGCTGCATCTGTAATGGTCGATCAGGGCCCTCTCATTCCATCCCGCACTGGCTGCCAAGGTCCTGAAGTCCAGTGTGAAGTCCTGTGCGCTCCTCCTCCCCCGTCTGAGGTGGAACAACCGTTCCCCTGCCGCTCTCCCTTCCGGTGGATGATCAAAAACTGCCCGGAAGCGGCGGATGAAATCCTCATAGCACACCGATGCTGCGTCTATACCTCCCCACTAAGCGTTGGCCCACTCGAGCGCTCTCCCCGACAGACAGGAGATGAGGGCGGACACGCTCTCGTATCCCGAGGGAGCCGATGGTTGCCCGATAAAGCTCCACCTGGAGCAGAAACCCCTGGCACCCGGCAGCTGTTCCATCATATGCCCTCGGGAGCGAGAGCAGAATCCCACTGGATCTAGGAGGTGAAGAAGTAGACAGCGATGTGGGGGGATTTGTAGTGGGAGGAGGTGTAGGCAAACCCCCTCTCTCCCAACGCTCCATCGACTGTAGTACTCGATCCATGGCTGTGCCGAGAGTCTGTAGCATGGTTGAGTGCTGCTGGATGCGTTCCTCCACTGATACTGGAGGAATGAATGTGCCTGCTGATTCCATTATGGGTGCGTGATTCTGTCATGCGTCAGTGTGTAGCGATAGGACGGAGTCAGGCGCAGGACACAGAACTTAGTAAACAACGTACTTTACTAAACAAAAGTAACAGAGCATAACTTCCACGCAGGGAAGAAAAAATACCAGCTCACAAGAAAGACAGCAAAACAACGAACAATCACGCACGCACAACACCATGAGGAAACCAGAGGGTAAAATAGGGAAACAAATTAACGTGATGGGAATCAGGTGTGTGCAATCAAGACAAAACAAGTGGAACACAGAAACATAGATCGGTGGCAGCTAGTACTCCGGTGACGACGAACGCCGAAGCCTGCCCGAGCAAGGAGGAGGGGCAGCCTCGGCTGAATTCGTGACAGTTACTCTCTTATTGTATTGCCGGGGTAGATTTATTTTCCCCTATGCTTGTATATCGTTTGGAGTATTTCCGTACCGTGATTGCCAGGGTAGAGAGTTTCCCCTGTGCCTATGTTTGTATGTCGCTATCCAGCGCAACTGTGACGGAAAGGAATAAACTCTGTATTCTGTGATTTACCCTGCTGCGCCTGACTCCATCTATCACACGCATCACAACTGGTTTGGATCAAGAAGATCATTCTGAGAGAGATAGCAGGAGAGTTGGCTAGAGACGGCACGCTCAAGAGTTTTGGAGAGAAAATAAAGAAGGGATACTAGTCTGTAGTTGTTGACATCGGAGGGATCAAGTGTAGGTTTTTTGAGGAGGGGTGCAACTCTCGCTCTCTTGACGACAGAAGGGACATAGCCAGCGGTCAAGGATGAGTTGATGAGCAAGGTGAGGTAAGGGAGAAGGTCTCCGGAAATGGTCTGGAGAAGAGAGGAGGGGAGGGGATAGGGTCAAGTTGTTGGGCGGCCGGCCGTCACAAGTCGCAAGATTTCATCTGGAGAGAGAGAGGGGAGAAAGAAGTAAAAGCATAGGGTAGGGCAGTGTGAGCAGGACCAGCGGTGTCATTTTACTTAATAAATGAGGATCGGATGTCGTCAACCTTCTTTTCAAAATGGTTGACGAAGACATCCAAAGAGAGGGAGGAGGGAGGGGGAGGAGGAGGAGGATTCAGCAGGGAGGAGAAGGTGGCAAAGAGCTTCCTAGGGTTAGAGGCAGAGGCTTGAGGGAGTGAAAAGATGACAGGTCCGCAGGGAGTCTAGTTTTTCTCCATTTCCGCTCGGCTGCCCAGAGCCCTGTTCTGTGAGCTCGCAATGTGTGACGAGGTGTGAATGAAGGAGTCAGGCGCAGGAGGCAGGGGCGGTGTGTTCATTAGGGCGATATGGGCGACGCACTGCCAAACGGGAAAAGCAAGGGATTTATTTTCTAATCAATTATATCACGGCAACAGTAGTTATCAGTGTTCTAATCTAGACGTCTGATCTGCCACTAAATGTCCAATCAGGCTAAAGTCGTGCTTCAAATGGCCCCGCCCGTTTTGGGGCGATTTCAGTCAGGTTGAAAATCGCCCAGAAGTCTCTCATAGCCTCTCATGTAAAATCATTTTTTTTCAAATATCAGAGCTTTCAATACAATCTCTATGGGTTTCTGAGGGCTTGCATTTACGCGCTTTCGTCATACGTAACATAACCATGAACGTAACTAAGAAAAGAGCGGGTAGCAGCGTCAATCAATTCACGTACTACTATCAAGATGGCTATAGCGTTCAGTGCAACTCGATTGTCTCTTTGAAAGAAGTTCACATCAAAGACCATTCAAAACGAGCTACTGGAGTGTATGCTAGCGGTCATGAGGGAACATATTGTGGAGGAGGTGAAGTCGGCGAACTTCGTAGCTATCCAAGCTGACGAGACCACGGACGTTTCTACACATACACAGCTGGTGCTGAGGTACATAGATAGCAACCACAGAGTGCAGGAGCGCTTTTTTGAGTTCCTTCCCATCTCGGAATCAACCTCAGTCTCAATCGCCAGTGTGCTTTTGGAGAGACTGAAACTGAGAGTCAAACTCATTGTGCAAGCTTACGATGGAGCCAGTGTGATGAGGGGAGAGAAGGCTGGTGTGCAGCAAAAGGTACGTGAGCATTTCAAGAATGCCCATTACGTGCATTGCTATGTGCATCAGCTGAATTTTATGCCTGATTTCAATGAGAAAGTCATTGACCGCTTTGCTGCATTGAAAGAGAGAAGAGAACAGTTTCAGTACAAGTAATGTAGCCTCTCTCTCTCTTTGTCCCTCCCTGTCTGTCTCTTTAACACACACACGCCCAAATCAGTTCACAGTTGATGTTGTTTAAAATAGTTATTTTTCATGAAAAAAAAAGTAAAACTTTTTTTTTACAAATCTATACAATTGGCCAGAATATGGTTGTTCATATTTACAAATCTATACAATTGGCCAGAATATGGTTGTTCATTTTTACAAAGCCATACAGATAGCTGTGTTTACCTTTTCTAGAAATTATTTTCAAATTCTGTTTTCAGGCAAAATGTCTATCACTGTTCATTTTCACAAATCTATACAAGAGGGCAGAATATGGAAGTGTATAAACATTTCCTATTACCAATAACTTGCATCAATGTTTTCAGTAGCCTCTATCAAAAGCTCCTGCTTGCTTGTTGTGAATTATGCTCAGGTGCACATATTTCCAATTCAACCATGAGGCCTTTTTGAAGCAAGTAATGTGTATATCAGTATTGACTTATATGCTGCCCCTGTCTTCATGTTGTTGCTGGACATATCTTTTTTAAAATGTGTGTAGGTCACCTAAATCATCAGAAAAATTGCCCCCCCTGAGAATTTTTTCAGGAGCCGCCACTGGCAGGAGGTAAAATACCGAAGTCCAGAGTTTATTCCGTTTACATAAATCAAACGCCCAAAGCGTCAAACGAAACTATTACAAGGGAAAACATCCACCTTGGCATAAACACAGTGAATAGTAGCTCAACCGAGCTACACGCTCTCACAACAAACAATGAGCACCAGGTGTGTGTGATTGACAAGACATGACAAGTGGAGTGATGAGAATGGGATCGGCAGTAGCTAGTACTCCGGTGACAACGAACGCCGAAGCCTGCCCGAACCAGGAGGGGGGGCAGCCTCGGCGGAAGTCGTGACACAATGAGTCGTCAAGCCACGGAGCAGGAGGGGAGGACCGAGCCGGCCAGGAGGATAGGGGACATAGAGAATCAAAAGACTCACAGAATAACACGCTTTATTCCGCAAATACAAAGTTACGCAGTAATGCGTAAAAAACACTCCAGTGCGCACAGTGTTTTGCGCACTGGAAAATACAAGGCACACAGGAAAATATCCCTGCGATACAAAATACACGGAGCTCCACCGAGCTTCTCTATCCTTCACAATAAACAATCACACACAAAGACATGGGGGCAGAGGGAACACTTATACAGGTACTGATGAGGGGATATGAACCATGTATGTGTAATAAACAAGACAAAACAAATAGAATGATGAGATGAGGAGCGGCAGTGGCTAGAAGGCCGGTGACGTCGACCGCCGAAGCCTGCCCGAACAAGCAGAGGAGGCAGCTACGGAGGAAGTCGTGACAATAGTCATTGAACATCTGTAACTTTAATAATGTTTACATACTGTTATATCCATTTAATATGTATATACTGTATTCTAGTCAAGGCTCATCCTATATAACTACTGCTGTACTGTCACGCCCTGACTTAGAGTTGGCTAGTTGGTGAGTCAGGGTGTGAATATTCTATGTGTGGGAATTTCTATGTGGACATTCTATGTCATTGCATTTCTATGTTTGGCCGGGTGTGATTCCCAATCAGAGGCAGCTGTCGCTTGTTGTCTCTGATTGGGGATCATACATAATTAGCCTGGTTGCGGGATCTTGTTTGTGTTCCTGTTAGGCTTGTTGTGAGTATAGCCCATAGGACTTCACGTTACATTGCTTTTGTTTTTTTGTCAAGTGCTTATCTTCATTAATAAATATGTACGCATACCACGCTGCACCTTGGTCTGACCCGTCTCTCAACGATCGTGACATGTACACACCTTTTCTATTCATATACTGTCCATATTGTCTATACACACCATCATATACAGTGCCTTCAAAAAGTATTCACAACCCTTGACTTTTCCCACATTTTGTTCTGTTACAAAGTGGGATTAAAAAATTGATTTAATTGTAATTTTTTTGTGAACGATCTACACAAAATATTCTAATGTCAAAGTGGAAGAAAAATTCTAACATTTGTAAAAAAATCATAAAAAATACAACACTAACGAAGTGTTAGAATTCCCTTTGGCAGCGATTACAGCTGTGAGTCTATGGGTAAGTCTCTAAGAGCTTTCCACACCTGGATTGTGTAACATTTGCCCAATATTCTTTTCAAAATTCTTCAAGCTCTGTCAAATTAGTTGTTGATCATTGCTAGACAACCATTTTCAGGTATTTCCATAGATTCTCAAGCAGATTTCATTCAAAACTGAAACTCAGCCACTCAGGAACATTCACTGTCTTCTTGGTAAGCAACTCCAGTGTAGATTTGGCCTTGTGTTTTAGGGTTATTGTCCTACTGAAAGGTGAATTCATCGTCCAGTGTCTGGTGGAAGGCAGACTGAACCAGCTTTTCCTCTAGGATTTTGCTTGTGCTTAGCTCCATTCCGTTTCTTTTTTTATCATGAAAAACTCCCCAGTCCTTAACGATTATAAGCATACCCATAACATGATGCAGCCACCACTATGCTTGAAAAATATGGAGAGTGGTACTTAGTAATGTGTTGCATTGGATTTTCCCCAAACATAACACTTTTGTATTCAGGACAAAAAGTGAATTGCTTTGCCACATTTTTTGCAGCATTACTTTAGTGCCTTGTTGCAAACAGGATGCATGTTTTGAAATATTTGTATTCTGTACAGGCTTCCTTCTTTTCACTCTGTCAATTAGGTTAGTATTGTGGAGTAACTACAATGTTGTTGATCCATCCTCAGTTTTCTCCTATCATAGCCATTAAACTCTGTAACTGTTTTAATGTCACCATGATGAAATCCTTGAGTGGTTTCCTTCCTCTCCGGCAACTGAGTTAGGAAGGATGGCTGTATCTTTGTAATGACTGGATGTATTGATACACCATCCAACGTTTTTTTTTTTTTTTTTACCCATCTACCAATAGGTGCCCTTCTTTGTGAGGCATTGGACAACCTCCCTGGTCTTTGTGGTTGAATCTGTGTTTGAAATTCACTGCTCAAAGAGTATGTGTGGGGTACAGAGATGAGGTATTCATTCAAAAAATTATGTTAAACTATTATTGCACACAGAGTGAGTCCATGCAACTTATTATGTGACTTGTTAAGCAAATGTGTACTTGCCATAACAAGCCTAAGAGTGTGCAAAGCTGTCATCAAGGCAAAGGGTGGCTACTTTGAAGAATCTCAAATATAAAATATATTTTTATTTCTTTAACACTTTTTTGGTTGCTACATATGTGTTATTTCATAGTTTTGATGTCTTCACTATTATTCTACACTGTAGAAAATAGTAAAATTAAAGAAAAACCCTTGAATTAGTAGGTGTGTCCAAACTTTTGACAGATACTGTATAAATATATATATTTTAAAATTGTATACAGTTTTGGTCGTTGTTCTGTATTCACTGCCCCCAAGTCATTGTCAAGATCGCCCCTACCCCTACCCCTTACCCTGTCCGTTGGTCTCCCATGAACGGAGCTCAAGTGCGCCCGGTTGTGCCTTTTTCCCAATCTGCCCTGTATGAGGTATTCGGATGGCTTATTCAAACTCAGCTTGCAAAC
>NW_025536735.1:0-7500 GCF_020615455.1 Coregonus clupeaformis
TTCAAAACATGACCATAAAAACAGGTAATAATAAACATAGAATCATCATTATATTACTTCAACAGTAATGTGTTTAATGCTTTTCAGTCCTTCCTCGTGGCAGTGTGAGAAAGGACAGTAAAGCTCAGGCAGGAGTTTTCCTGTGAAACCGAACTCCACAACCCTGGCGTGTTCACGCCATGCTCTACCAACTTCCCGAGCTACAGGGTAGTATGTGCACTGGCCAAGTGGTGGTGCGCACTGGCCGTGGAGAAAGCGGTGGTGGGGAGGGTTGCAGCTGGCAAGCTACATGAGCTGAGGCAGGTTTCTGTAGTAACGGAGACTCCGGGGCGAAGGCTTGTGTGGGCTCATCCCAGGAAA
The DNA here is from genome assembly GCF_020615455.1 of Coregonus clupeaformis. Lineage (NCBI taxonomy): Eukaryota > Metazoa > Chordata > Actinopteri > Salmoniformes > Salmonidae > Coregonus > Coregonus clupeaformis. Next base: position 361 of record NW_025536735.1, read on the forward strand.
TATTGCCTGTCATTGGGGAAGAGGCTCTGATGAGGGGAAGTGCAGGGGGGGCAGAGACTGGGGGAGGGAGGAGGGACTGTGGCACTGCCAATGGAGGAGGAGGAAGAGGGGGGAGGTGAAATCTGCGGGAGCGGAGGACAAGGCGGTCTCGTTTCAGACGGCTCATTGGATCCAGAGAGCTGACAGCCAGTCAGGGCTGAGGGCCCAGTATATATCGTCTGAGGGAACTTTCGTAGGTTCCTGATGGAGACTAAAAGGGGAAAAAGAAGGTTCTGCTGGAGTCTTATTTGATTCGTTGATCCTGGAAGGTTTGTATGGTCAGTACAACACGTGATGAAGAATGAGGGGGTTTAGTGTCCTCTCACCGCAGGAAGTAGTAATAAGGCTGAGAAATGTCAAGGTTCTAAGGGCATGTACTTCAGAATCTGCTTAAATGGATGGTTTTCTCTGGCATGGCGGCTTTAGGCTTCTCTACTGGTTTCTGATTGTGGTGATTTCCCTCACCTCTTATGGAGATTTCCAAGGTTGACTTCCTTAACATGAACGCCCGGCAAAGAATGGGGAATATGTCAAACAAAAACATTTAAATGCCATGGCAGAAATCTTCGAGTGGAGGGTAGCAAAAGAGGTGTGTAAGGGTAGGTTGTTAGTGTTTAGAGCCCAAATAATGACCTTGTCTTTGCTTTCATGAAATGTGTCTTTGCACCTGGTCCTCTGTAGCTCAGCTGGTAGAGCACGGCGCTTGCAACGCCCAGGGTAGTGGGTTCGATCCCGGGACCACCCATACACAAAAAAAAAAATATATAGGTATATATATGCACGCATGACTGTAAGTCGCTTTGGATAAAAGCGTCTGCAAAATGGCACATTATATTTATGTTATAAGTACAGGGCTCAGTTCTCTGTTTCACAGAGGGGTAGGAAAAACAGGTGAGGAAACCAAGAAATCCGCTTGTTTTACGTTTGTCTGATGGGGTGGGTAACTTCTGTTGTGGGGAGATGAGGGAGCCTGATGGGTGGGTAACTTCTGTTGTGGGGGAGATGAGGGAGCCTGATGGGTGGTAACTTCTGTTTGTGGGGGGACAGATGAGGGAGCCTGATGGGTGGGTAACTTCTGTTGTGTGGGGAGATGAGGGAGCCTGATGGGTGGGCAACCTGTTGTGGGGAGATGAGGAGCCTGATGGGTGGGTAACTTCTGTTGTGGGAGATGAGGAGCCTGATGGGTGGGTAACTTCTGTTGTGGGGAGATGAGGGGAGCCTGATGGGTGGGTGAACTTCTGTTTGTGGGGAGATGAGTGGAGCCTGATGGGTGGGTATTTCTGTTGTGGGGAGATGAGGAGCCTGATGGGTGGGTAACCTGTTGGGGAGATGAGGGAGGAGCCTGATGGGTGGGTGAACTTCTGTTGTGGGGGAGATGAGGGAGCCTGATGGGTGGGTAACTTCTGTTGTGGGGAGATGAGGGAGCCTGATGGGTGGGTAACTTCTGTTGTGGGGAGATGAGGGAGCCTGATGGGTGGGTAACTTCTGTTGTGGGGGAGATGAGGGAGCCTGATGGGTGGGTAACTTCTGTTGTGGGGAGATGAGGGAGCCCTGATGGGCGGGTAACTTCTGTTGTGGGGAGATGAGGGAGCCTGATGGGTGGGTAACTTCTGTTAAAGGGGAGATGGAGGGAGCCTGATGGGTGGGTAACTCTGTTGATGGGGGAGATGAGGGAGCCTGATGGGTGGGGTAACTTTGGTGGGTAACTTCTGTTGTGGGGGGAGATGAGGGAGCCTAATGGGTGGGTAACTTCTGTTGTGGGGGAGAATGAGGGAGCCCTGATGGGTGGGTAACTTTGGTGGTAACTTCTGTTGTGGGGGAGATGAGGAGCCTAATGGGTAGGTAACTTCTGTTGTGGGGGAGATGAGGGAGCCTGATGGGTGGGTAACTTCTGTTGTGGGGAGAAGAGGGAGAGCCTGATGGGTGGGTAACTTCTGTTGTGGGGAGATGAGGGAGCCTGATGGGTGGGTAACTTGGTTGTGGGGAGATGAGGAGCCTGATGGGTGGGTAACCCTGTTGTGGGGGAGATGAGGGAGCCTGATGGGTGGGTAACTTCTGTTGTGGGGGAGATGAGGGAGCCTGATGGGTGGGTAACTTCTGTTGTGGGGGAGATGAGGGAGCCTGATGGGTGTGGGTAACTTCTGTTGTGGGGAGATGAGGGAGCCTGATGGGTGGGTAACTTCTGTTGTGGGGGAGATGAGGAGCCTGATGGGTGGGTAACTTCTGTTGTGGGGGGAGATGAGGAGCTGATGGGTGGGTAACTTCTGTTGTGGGGGAGAGGAGGGAGCCTGATGGGTGGGCAACTTCTGTTGTGGGGGAGATGAGGAGCCTGATGGGAGGGGTAACTTCTGTTGTGGGGAGATGAGGGAGCCTGATGGGTGGGTAACTTCTGTTGTGGGGGAGATGAGGGAGCCTGATGGGTGGGTAACTTCTGTTGTGGGGGAGATGAGGGAGCCTGATGGGTGGGTAACTTCTGTTGTGGGGAGATGAGGGAGCCTGATGGGTGGGTAACTTCTGTTGTGAAGAGATGAGGCTGTGGAGTTGTACTCTGATTTATAGAGGGCAGAACTATGTGGTCCTCTGTAGAGCATGGTCCTTGTAATGCCAGGGTAGTGGGTTCGATCCCCGGGACCACCCATATGTAAAAATGTATGCACATGACTGTAAGTCGCTTTGGATAAAAGCGTCTGCTAAATGGCATATTATTATTATTATTATCCTGGGTTTTCTCAGGTTCTGCTCACAGACCTTTCCAAACTCTCTCTGTCACAGATAAATCAAATAGACATTTCCCTGGCCTTTCACAAACTCTCAGCTGCCGTCTCTCAGACGGTCTGCCTGTGGATTATTATAAAAAGTTCTGGGGAATTATTGGACAGGACGTGTGTTGTGTGAGTGCGTCGGGGTGGGGGAGCTGTCGCTAAACTGTAGACGGGAGGCTTTGACTCTCCTGCCCAAAATAGGGATTTGAGCGACTTAAAGAACTGGAGGCCTGTGGCATTGCTCTGTTTGGACTATAAGGTCTTTACCAAGGTCCTCGTTAACAGACTCAAACGTACTGTGTACCAGGACGCTCAAACACAGACAATCTGTTCATAATCAGGAGAAAGCCTTTGATAGGGTGGACCATGAATATCTGTTCAATGTGTAGTTTTGGTTGTGGGGAGAATTTTGTGGCCTCTGTTCAAATGTTGTACGCTTGGGGCTTCATGTATGGTCAAGGTGTGGGGAGGGCTCAGTAGGCCAGTCTGGGTAGGGAGGGTCATTCACCAGGGACAGTTCCATCGTTCTGACTCAAAGCGGAGCAGAGGCTACTGTACCGTACGGAGGTGGGCTGGAGGGAACCAGCATGTGCTCTGTTGAGGAGGGCTGGTGGTTTGGGAATGGATCAGCAGCTCTTCATTAACATTTAACATTTAAGTCATTTAGCAGATGCTCTTATCCAGAGCGACTTACAAATTAGTGCATTCAACTTAGGATAGCCAGTGGGACAACTACATCTCGATCACAATAAGTACATTTCTTTAAACAAGTCAGTGCTAGCAGGTGAAATAAGTCAGGTGTTAGTTTAGACAAAAGACAGTGGTAGTAAAGGGGGGGGTAGAAGGATAACTATTATACTATTGCAGGTATTCCTTAAAGAGGTGGGGTTTCAAGTGTCTCCGGAAGGTGGTCAGTGACTCCGCTTTCCTGGCGTCGTGGGGGAGCTTGTTCCACCATTGGGGTGCCAGAGCAGCGAATAGCTTTGACTGGGCTGAGCGGGAACTGTGCTTCCGTAGAGGTAGGGGGCCAGCAGGCCAGAGGTGGATGAGACGTGAGTGCCCTCGTTTGGGTGTAGGGTCTGATCAGAGCCTGAAGGTAAGGAGGTGCCGATCCCCTCACAGCTCCGTTGGCAAGCACCATGGTTTTGTAGTAGATGCGAGCTTCAACTGGAAGCCAGTGGAGTGTGCGGAGGAGCGGGGTGACGTGAGAGAACTTGGGAAGGTTGAACACCAGACGGGCTGCAGCGTTCTGGATAAGTTGTAGGGGTTTAATGGCACAGGCAGGGAGGCCAGCCAACAGCGAGTTGCTGTAATCCAGACGGGAGATGACAAGTGCCTGGATTAGGACCTGTGCCGCTTCCTGTGTAAGGTAGGGTCGTACCCTGCAAATGTTGTAGAGCATGAACCTGCAGGAGCGGGTCACCGCTTTGATGTTGGCAGAGAATGACAGGGTGTTGTCCAGGGTCACGCCAAGGTTCTTTGCACTCTGGGAGGAGGACACAATGGAGTTGTCAACTGTGATGGCGAGATCATGGAGCGGGCAGTCCTTCCCCGGGAGGAAGAGCAGCTCCGTCTTGCCGAGGTTCAGCTTGAGGTGGGGATCCGACATCCATACTGATATGTCTGCCAGACATGCAGAGATGCGATTCGCCACCTGCTTATCAGAAGGGGGAAAAGAGAAAAATAATTGTGTGTCGTCTGCGGAGCAATGATAGGAGAGACCATGCGTCGGAGAGACTCAATACAGCAGGGGTCTCTGATTTCTATGCTGCAGTACTGAGGGCTGGAGCAGCCTGAGGAGGGGGCCACCACGTTTCCACCACTGCAAGGGACAGCAGAGACTGGGGACTGGCAGGAGAGTCCGGAGGACTTACTGACTTTTAACACTCTGAGCTTAGTGGGAGTGAAGGGGGCATCAGTGGCAGGGGGTTGTGGGGGCTGAGAGCATGGCAGGGTATAGGTGGAGGGGCTCTATAAGCTCCCAGTGCTGGAAAGGTCAGGGGGTCGTCCAGTGGAGGGTATTACATGGAGCCCTGGACACCCGAATAGCTGGTTGGCTCGGGTTGACCTGGGAGTTGGGGAGGGGTGTCTGTTTTCTGCAATGACAGACTGTTCACTCCATGTTTTTCTGTGTTGCCAGGGTAATGCCATTACTGTTGACGCCTTAGGGTTGAGTTTGAGTTGCTGCAAAATGATCAACAGTGTGGAGATGTTTCAGGAGGTATGAGGGCTCAGGGGGCTGTCTGTATGCGGCTGGAGAGGAGGGGGGTTGGATGGACGGTTGGAATGTGGTGCTGGATGGTGTATTGTACTGTGGTGTTGGGTACTGGATAATGTGATTGTGTGGAGGTTGTGGTGGCACACAGTGTGCTTTTAGGGGTGGGGGGTGTTAGTGTAATGAGGATGGCTCATTAAAGTAAGACAAGTCTCTCTCTCTCTCTCTCTCTTAACAGCGCTCTGCACAGGCAGCAGTGGGAGGACAGTGATAAGATCTTACTGAGCTGATCCGCTCCATTGAGAGAAGGCGCTCTGAGGGTGAAGGAGCTGATCAGAGCCCAAGAGAAGGCTCAAGTGAGTCAAGCTGATGGACTCCCTGGAGCAACTGGAGCAGGAGATAGCTGAGCTGAGGAAGAGAAGCACTGAGCTGGAGCAGCTCTCACACACAGAGGATCACATCCATTTCCTCCAGGTAAATAAACTGCCTTGATACATGTGATATGAAATTAAAACTCTCAATCATTTGGTTCTGTTCTCTCGCTCTCTCTCTCGCTCTCTCTCTCTCTCTCTCTCTCTCTCTCTCTCTCTCTCTCTCTCCAGAGTTATCAGTCTCTCTCCGGTACCAGTGTATCTTCAGACTTACCCAGCATCGTTGTCCGTCCTCTTCAGTACTTTGGAGATGTGAGTAAGACTGTGTCTGAACTGAGAGAGAAACTAGAAGACGTCCTTATAGGAGAATGGACCAAGATCTCCACTACAGGTGTGTTGAAAATAATAAGAACATCAACTTTAGACCATTGAAAGTTCCCTACTAGTCATATACATGTGGAATATGGTATGATGATAACATTCCCTCTCTCTGTGAATGTGATTGTGTGTCTGTAGGGAATATAATGGATGTTGTACTGCCTCCAGAGCCCAAGACCAGAGAACAGTTCTTACAATGTGAGTCTCTTTATTCTGAAGTAACTAACAGTCTCTTTTTACTGACACTCCTAACAATCCCTCTAGAAATATATAGCAATAGTAGATCTAATCAAAGACTGGGTATCTATCTGACTCCTCATATTTCTCTGATTTGATCTCTGCTGTGCTCTAATCAAAGACAGGGTAGATACAGTATCTGACTTCACTTATTGTTCTAACTCCCCTCATTGGTCTCTGCTCTGCTCTTCTCCCAGATTCCTGTCAGCTCACACTGGACCCAAACACAGCACACACACACCTCTCTCTGTCTGAAAGGAACAGAAAGGTGACCTATACAAACCAAGTCCAACCATATCCTGTTCATCCAGACAGATTCACCAACTACTGTCAGGTTCTGTGTAGAGAGGGTCTGTCTGGACGCTGTTACTGGGAGGTGGAGTGGAGTGGGGTGTGGGTTCATACAGCAGTCTCATATAAAGACATCAGCAGAACAGGGACAGATGGTGGATTTGGAGAGAATGACAAGTCCTGGAGTTTACAGTGTTATAGTGGTGGTTATTTGTTCAGACACAATAATGTTGTGACTAAAGTATCAGGCCCTCAGTCCTCCAGAGTAGGAGTGGACCTGGATCACAAGGCAGGTACTCTGTCCTTCTACAGTGTCTCTGACACAATGACCCTCCTCCACAGAGTCCAGACCACATTCACTCAGCCCCTCTATCCTGGGTTTTATCTCTATGGTACTGCTGAGCTGGTTAAACTGTAGTAGGGTCCACATAGATACTAGTCATGCTGGTGTAGTCTATAGCTGAGCTGGTTAAACTGTAGTAGGGTCCACATAGATACTAGTCATGCTGGTGTAGTCTATAGCTGAGCTGGTTAAACTGTAGTAGTGTCAACGTAGATACTAGTCATGCTGGTGTAGTCTATAGCTGAGCTGGTTAAACTGTAGTAGGGTCCACATAGATACTAGTCATGCTGGTGTAGTCTATAGCTGAGCTGGTTAAACTGTAGTAGGGTCCACATAGATACTAGTCATGCTGGTGTAGTCTATAGCTGGAGCTGGTTAAACTGTAGTAGGGTCCACATAGATACTAGTCATGCTGGTGTAGTCTATAGCTGAGCTGGTTAAACTGTAGTAGGGTCCACATAGATACTAGTCATGCTGGTGTAGTCTATAGCTGAGCTGGTTAAA
>NW_025536735.1:12500-50685 GCF_020615455.1 Coregonus clupeaformis
TGTTGTCAGACTGGAGGAGAGGATGGTCAAACTGGAGGCAGACTGTTGGGTTCTTCTCTCAATCAGGGGTCAGAGGTTGAGGGTTCAGTGTGCTGATGCATAGCTGCTGTATCATGTGTGACTTTATACATCTCAATTTGATTGAAATTCCAGCTTGTAAACTCAGTGTCATTTTCCCCTTAATGGCCCCATACAGACTCAGGTTGTACCACTGATATACAAAGCATTTGACACAACGGTTGGGTCAATATTTTGTTCCAAACAACTGTTGTGTTAAATGCGTTGTACAACCTGAGAGGGTATGTGGACAACATGTGTTTGTTTTCAGGTTGAAGTTGCCCTCCATCCAGCCCTCCTCAAGAGTAGGAGTGAGGAGAATTCTATCAACTCATGTGTTTACAGACATGTTACTTCAGTATGATCCTATGAACCAATCTGAAGTCAGATGTGTCTTCTACATAAAACATTACATGTCATTGATAGGACCATGGGAAAGGTGTGTCCCCATAAACCATGTTATAAACTGATTGTCCTCATAAACCATATTAACAAGTATCTGTGTGTCTGTGTGTGTGTGTGTGAGAGAACAGTTAATGTACTATATGAAAAAGTACCTGATTAAATAAAAACACATTTTATGAAACCCTTGACTAAGACTGTTGAATCCCTCCCTGATAGTCAAAATATCATGAGAGAAACATATTGTTCCTTCATAGACCGACTGCTTTGTGAGGTTCAACCAACCTTTTGTTGGTGTCTTCATATTCTCAGAAAGGGGGACATTGGTGAATCTGAATAGATAAGGCCTAAAATAATACTAACTCTATATGCTGTGGTCTACATCCTGGGGGTTTCCCAGGACATCCTCCAGTATTACTACCATCACCACAGCAGCTAGATAACTGTGGTCTACATCCTGGGGTTTACCCAGGACATCCTCAGTATTACTACCATCACCACAGCAGCTAGATAACTGTGGTCTACATCCTGGGGTTTACCCAGGACATCCTCCAGTATTACTACCATCACCACAGCAGCTAGATAACTGTGGTCTACATCCTGGGGTTTACCCAGGACATCCTCCAGTATTACTACCATCACCACAGCAGCTAGATAACTGTGGTCTACATCCTGGGGTTTACCCAGGACATCCTCCAGTATTACTACCATCACCACAGCAGCTAGATAACTGTGGTCTACATCCTGGGGTTTACCCAGGACATCCTCCAGTATTACTACCATCACCACAGCAGCTAGATAACTGTGGTCTACATCCTGGGGTTTACCCAGGACATCCTCCAGTATTACTACCATCATCACAGCAGCTAGATAACTGTGGTCTACATCCTAGGGGTTTACCCAGGACATCCTCCAGTATTACTACCATCACCACAGCAGCTAGATAACTGTGGTCTACATCCTGGGGGTTTACCCAGGACATCCTCAGTATTACTACCATCACCACAGCAGCTAGATAACTGTGGTCTACATCCTGGGTTTACCCAGGACATCCTCCAGTATTACTACCATCACCACAGCAGCTAGATAACTGTGGTCTACATCCTGGGGGTTTACCCAGGACATCCTCCAGTATTACTACCATCACCACAGCAGCCAGATAACTGTGGTCTACATCTTGGGGTTTACCCAGGACATCCTCCAGTATTACTACCATCACCACAGCAGCTAGATAACTGTGGTCTACATCCTGGGGGTTTACCCAGGACATCCTCCAGTATTACTACCGTCACCACAGCAGCTAGATAACTGTGGTCTACATCCTGGGGGTTTACCCAGGACATCCTCCAGTATTACTACCATCACCACAGCAGCTAGATAACTGTGGTCTACATCCTGGGGTTTACCCAGGACATCCTCCAGTATTACTACCATCACCACAGCAGCTAGATAACTGTGGTCTACATCCTGGGGTTTACCCAGGACATCCTCCAGTATTACTACCATCACCACAGCAGCTAGATAACTGTGGTCTACATCCTGGGGGTTTACCCAGGACATCCTCCAGTATTACTACCATCACCACAGCAGCTAGATAACTGTGGTCTACATCCTGGGGTTTACCCAGGACATCCTCCAGTATTACTACCATCACCACAGCAGCTAGATAACTGTGGTCTACATCCTGGGGTTTACCCAGGACATCCTCCAGTATTACTACCATCACCACAGCAGCTAGATAACTGTGGTCTGCATCCTGGGGTTTACCCAGGACATCCTCCAGTATTACTACCATCACCACAGCAGCTAGATAACTGTGGTCTACATCCTGGGGTTTACCCAGGACATCCTCCAGTATTACTACCATCACCACAGCAGCTAGATAACTGTGGTCTACATCCTGGGGTTTACCCAGGACATCCTCCAGTATTACTACCATCACCACAGCAGCTAGATAACTGTGGTCTACATCCTGGGGTTTACCCAGGACATCCTCCAGTATTATTACTATCACCACAGCAGCTAGATAACTGTGGTCTACATCCTGGGGTTTACCCAGGACATCCTCCAGTATTACTACCATCACCACAGCAGCTAGATAACTGTGGTCTACATCCTGGGGTTTACCCAGGACGTCCTCCAGTATTACTACCATCACCACAGCAGCTAGATAACTGTGGTCTACATCCTGGGGTTTACCCAGGACATCCTCCAGTATTACTACCATCACCACAGCAGCTAGATAACTGTGGTCTACATCCTGGGGTTTACCCAGGACATCCTCCAGTATTACTACCATCACCACAGCAGCTAGATAACTGTGGTCTACATCCTGGGGTTTACCCAGGACATCCTCCAGTATTACTACCATCACCACAGCAGCCAGATAACTGCCTATGCAAGACTCTAAGCCAAACATACTGCAAGCCAAACATGTTGAATAGCAGGTTTATTCATAGGGTCACAGTCATCATGTGACTCCCCTAATGGATTACAATGAAAACCTTGTAGACTGATGTAGGACACTTTTATCCAAAGGTGAATGTCTTTAAACTGCATTTTTCTCATGATGTATAGCATGTGTCAAAGAAGTCAAGTTGGGAACCACTATGTCAAATTCTCCAAACATGTTTAATCCATCATGTGACACCTGCAGTGGCGATTTTAGCATGTAAATCTTGGTGGGGAAAATAAATAAAAAAGTAGCATCACTACATTAATATATTACACTAGGTAACATCACTACATTAATATATTCCACATAGCTTTATAGGAAGCAGACTTGACAATGTCCAGCTACATTATACTACACATAGCTTTATAGGAAGCAGACTTTACAATGTCCAGCTACATTATACTCCACATAGCTTTATAGGAAGCAGACTTTACAATGTCCAGCTACATTATACTCCACATAGCTTTATAGGAAGCAGACTTTACAATGTCCAGCTACATTATACACCACATAGCTTTATAGGAAGCAGACTTTACAATGTCCAGCTACATTATACTCCACATAGCTTTATAGGAAGCAGACTTTACAATGTCCAGCTACATTATACTCCACATAGCTTTATAGGAAGCAGACTTTGACAATGTCCAGCTACATTATACTACACATAGCTTTATAGGAAGCAGACTTTACAATGTCCAGCTACATTATACTCCCACATAGCTTTATAGGAAGCAGACTTTACAATGTCCAGCTACATTATACTCCACATAGCTTTATAGGAAGCAGTTCCTAATCTACTGAAACTTCTACATTATGGGAATAAGTTTGACCCACCCTTGGTTTTTTAATTTATTAAACTTTGAATTTGGCTCTATACTCCAGCATTTTAGAATTGATATTAAATGTTTTATATGAGGCGACAGTACAGAATGTCACCTTTTATTTGAGGGTATTTTCATACCTATCTGTTTTACTGTTTAGAAATAAATATACTTTATTTACAGTTGAAGTCGGAAGTCGGAAGTTTACATACACTTAGGAGTCATTAAAACTAGTTTTTCAACCACTCCACAAATTTCTTGTTAACAAACTATAGTTTTGGCAAGTCGCTTAGGACATCTACTTTGTGCATGAGACAAGTAATTTTTCCAACAATTGTTTACAGACAGATTACTACATAATTCAATCACAATTCCAGTGGGTCAGAAGTTTACATACACTAAGTTGACTGTGCCTTTAAACAGCTTGGAAAATTCCAGAAAATGATGTCATGGCTTTAGAAGCTTCTGATAGGCTAATTGACATCATTTTGAGTCAATTGGAGGTGTACCTGTGGATGTATTTCAAGGCCTACCTTGAAACTCAGTGCCTCTTTGCTTGACATCATGGGAAAATCAAAAGAAATCAGCCAAGACTAGAAAAATTGTAGACCTCCACAAGTCTGGTTCATCCTTGGGAGCAATTTCCAAACGCCTGAATGTACCACGTTCATCTGTACAAATAGTACGCAAGTATAAACACCATGGGACCACGCAGCCGTCATACCGCTCAGGAAGGAGATGAGAGAGAGATGAACGTACTTTGGTGCGAAAAGTGCAAATCAATCCCAGAACAACAGCAAAGGACCTTGTGAATATGCTGGAGGAAACGGGTACAAAAGTTTCTATATCCACAGTAAAACGAGTCCTATATCGACATAACCTGAAAGGCCGCTCAGCAAGGAAGAAGCCACTGCTCCAAAAAGCCAGACTACGGTTTGCAACTGCACATGGGGATAAAGATCATACATTTTGGAGACATTTCCTCTGGTCTGATGAAACAAAAATAGAACTGTTTGGCCATAATGACCATCGTTATGTTTGGAGGAAAAAGGGGGTCGCTTGCAAGCCGAAGAACACCATCCCAACCGTGAAGCACAGGGGCGGCAGCATCATGCTGTGGGGGTGCTTTGCTGCAGGAGGGACTCGATGCGCTTCACAAAATAATTGGCATCATGAGGAAGGAAAATTATGTGGATGTATTGAAGCAACATCTCAAGACATCAGTCAGGAAGTTAAAGCTTGGTCGCAATAGAATTTAATGGTAAATCATGTATGGTGTCATTTTGGAGTCACTTAAACATATTATGTTCTTATTTACAATACAAGTGACTCCAAAATGACTCGATATGTAATTTGCCATTCAATTCTATTGGGATTTTGTTTTTATGCAGATTTTTTGAATATTCGCATGAAAATCTGTTTCCATTCGACTGGCGACAGATTTTCATGTGAACATTGTAAAATCTTCATAAAAACATGGTCATTTTACCAGCAGAGATGTTTCCATCAAATTGACGTGTTGAAGATAAATGGCTGTGCGTGATGACGTAATGCACATACAAATATATATTTTAGAAAATACTAATATATTTTTGCAGTTAAATTCCCATGTAATGCTGGTTAAAAACGTTCTGTTAAATGGGTTTCCATCACATTTTCAACTCTACTGATGGTTTTGTCAGATTTGGTTGTGCATTATATAGCGAACGTGCCCACTCTGGACAGGCTACCTACATGATGACATTATTATGGACAAAAAGACCCTCCATATTTATTGGAAAGGAGCATCAAGCTCATCACCGTGCACTTTCACCACCCTGTGAAGTTCAGCATAACTTATTTCATCTGTAGCTTAATAAACTGCATGGTTTCCCGAGTCGTAGTGGGACGACCACACCACCTATCATCGTGTGACTCCAAGTTTACTTCAATATGATGGTTATTATATATGTGCAAGCCGCCATTTCTTAATAATTCTAAGAGGTAGCACCCCACTGCATCCACATGTTCTTTACAATTTATGATCATTTTACATGACTGAAAATGAAAGAAAACTTTTGATTTGACATATTCATCATTCACCACTGTGGGCTTCTGAATAGGTCACTGTACATTTATGGAACCTTTAAAACGTTGTAATGTTTTACCACAACCTTATATTTGGTTACACGTCACTATGGCTTCCATCCCTATATACCTCAGTGCATCCATCCAGGACTAACGTCTCCAAACAGATCTAAAAGGCCTCCCCCACCACTCAGACTTTCAAAGAAATTAAAGTTATCTCTGATACTCTGCTGTGCAGTTTGTTGTATGGACATTGCAGAGGCCCTTTTAAAATATCCACTCTGCTGTCTGGATCTACCAAAGGATCCAGTTACTATTCCCTGTGGACACAGCTGTATGCAACGTCATCTTCTTAGCTTGACTTCCATCCCCCAAAAACCTGTAGATACAGAGTACACAGTCAAGAGGAAGCCACTCCCTGTCCTCTGGTGTAGAGTTCCATGAAACAGAAAGGCATCTTTGACACCCTGTTGCTCAACCTTCAGGTGAAAGCACTAAAATGGCTGACAATCTAGAACTGTTCTGTTGCTCCGTCTGTCTGGATCCACTGAAGGATCCGGTGACTACTGCCTGTGGACACAGCTACTGTATGGGCTGTATTAAAGAAAGCTGGGATCAGGATGATCTGAAAGGGGTCTACACCTGTCCCCACACTCTAAACAATACTGGGTTGTTTGGTTGACCCAAATGTTGGGTTGCTGGCGTTGGGTCACTTAGTTGGGTTGTTTTCTTTAACAACTGCTGGGTTATGGATGCTGGGTGTTGGGTTACTGTTGCTTGGTTATTGAGATATGACCCAGCAGGTCAGATCAGAAGACTGTAGGCATAGTTTAGTAGGGGTGTGGCTTTCAGATAGTTATTTTTAGCCACCCATGAGAGTAAATATAATTCCTGTTCATCTGGTCTGTTGCGTAGTTAGCACATGTTAAGGTTGAACATTGACATTTTTGTAGCTTCAATGATGCTTATAGAGTTTCCTAAAAGTCCACGTATGTCTCATTGTTGGGCCATGATACAGTGGTATACCTTATTATAATATGTAATAAATACTCTACATATTATAGAAGAATTTAATAAGGAAAAATTGAGTTTACAGTATGTAAACACTTTAAATGATAACCTACAGTAAGGATGACATTAAACAGACCCAGTTGCTAGGGCAACCAAGCATGACATTAAAACAGACCCAGTTGCTAGGTCAACCAAGCATGACATTAAAACAGACCCAGTTGCTAGGTCAACCAAGCATGACATTAAAACAGACCCAGTTGCTAGGTCAACCAAGCATGACATTAAAACAGACCCAGTTGCTAGGTCAACCAAGCATGACATTAAAACAGACCCAGTTGCTAGGTCAACCAAGTATGACATTAAAACAGACCCAGTTGCTAGGTCAACCAAGCATGACATTAAAACAGACCCAGTTGCTAGGTCAACCAAGCATGACATTAAAACAGACCCAGTTGCTAGGTAAACCAAGCATGACTTTAAAACAGACCCAGTTGCTAGGTCAACCAAGCATGACATTAGAACAGACCCAGTTGCTAGATCAACCAAGCATGACATTAAAACAGACCCAGTTGCTAGGTCAACCAAGCATGACATTAAAACAGACCCAGTTGCTAGGTCAACCAAGCATGACATTAAACAGACCCAGTTGCTAGGTCAACCAAGCATGACATTAGAACAGACCCAGTTACTAGGTCAACCAAGCATGACATTAAACAGACCCAGTTGCTAGGTCAACCAAGCATGACATTAAAACAGACCAAGTTACTAGGTCAACCAAGCATGACATTAAAACAGACCCAGTTACTAGGTCAACCAAGCATGACATTAAAACAGACCCAGTTGCTAGGTCAACCAAGCATGACATTAAAACAGACCCAGTTGCTAGGTCAACCAAGCATGACATTAAAACAGACCCAGTTGCTAGGTCAACCAAGCACGACATTAAAACAGACCCAGTTGCTAGGTCAACCAAGCATGACATTAAACAGACCCAGTTGCTGGGTCAACCAAGTATGACATTAAAACAGACCCAGTTGCTAGGTCAACCAAGTATGACATTAAAACAGACCCAGTTGCTAGGTAAACCAAGCATGACATTAGAACAGACCCAGTTGCTAGGTCAACCAAGCATGACATTAAAACAGACCCAGTTGCTAGGTCAACCAAGCATGACATTAAAACAGACCCAGTTGCTAGGTCAACCAAGCATGACATTAAAACAGACCCAGTTGCTAGGTCAACCAAGCATGACATTAAAACAGACCCAGTTGCTAGGTCAACCAAGCATGACATTAGAACAGACCCAGTTGCTAGGTCAACCAAGCATGACATTAAAACAGACCCAGTTGCTAGGTCAACCAAGCATGACATTAAAACAGACCCAGTTGCTAGGTCAACCAAGCATGACATTAAAACAGACCCAGTTGCTAGGTCAACCAAGCATGACATTAAAACAGACCCAGTTGCTAGGTCAACCAAGCATGACATTAAAACAGACCCAGTTGCTAGGTCAACCAAGCATGACATTAAAACAGACCCAGTTGCTAGGTCAACCAAGCATGACATTAAAACAGACCCAGTTGCTAGGTCAACCAAGCATGACATTAAAACAGACCCAGTTGCTAGGTCAACCAAGCATGACATTAGAACAGACCCAGTTGCTAGGTCAACCAAGCATGACATTAAAACAGACCCAGTTGCTAGGTCAACCAAGCATGACATTAAACAGACCCAGTTGCTAGGTCAACCAAGCATGACATTAAACAGACCCAGTTGCTAGGTCAACCAAGCATGACATTAGAACAGACCCAGTTACTAGGTCAACCAAGCATGACATTAAAACAGACCCAGTTGCTAGGTCAACCAAGCATGACATTAAAACAGACCCAGTTACTAGGTCAACCTAGCATGACATTAAAACAGACCCAGTTGCTAGGTCAACCAAGCATGACATTAAAACAGACCCAGTTGCTAGGTCAACCTAGCATGACATTAAAACAGACCCAGTTGCTAGGTCAACCAAGCATGACATTAAAACAGACCCAGTTACTAGGTCAACCAAGCATGACATTAAAACAGACCCAGTTGCTAGGTCAACCAAGCATGACATTAAAACAGACCCAGTTGCTAGGTCAACCTAGCATGACATTAAAACAGACCCAGTTGCTAGGTCAACCAAGCATGACATTAAAACAGACCCAGTTGCTAGGTCAACCAAGCATGACATTAAAACAGACCCAGTTGCTAGGTCAACCAAGCATGACATTAAAACAGACCCAGTTACTAGGTCAACCTAGCATGACATTAAAACAGACCCAGTTGCTAGGTCAACCAAGCATGACATTAAAACAGACCCAGTTGCTAGGTCAACCAAGCATGACATTAAAACAGACCCAGTTGCTAGGTCAACCTAGCATGACATTAAAACAGACCCAGTTGCTAGGTCAACCGAGCATGACATTAAAACAGACCCAGTTGCTAGGTCAACCGAGCATGACATTAAAACAGACCCAGTTGCTAGGTCAACCAAGCATGACATTAAAACAGACCCAGTTGCTAGGTCAACCAAGCATGACATTAAAACAGACCCAGTTGCTAGGTCAACCAAGCATGACATTAGAACAGATCCAGTTGCTAGGTCAACCAAACATGACATTAGAACAGATCCAGTTACTAGGTCAACCAAGCATGAGAGTAAAAAATACCCAACTGATGGTTAAATTAACCCGTGTTCTGTTAATACTAACAACCCAACATATTGGGTTATTCACGCAACCAAACTGTCTGGGTCAAAATAACCCAACATGTTCTTTCCACTACTTAACCTGCGCTGGGGTACTAAATAAACCAGATTGAGTGCAGTGCAGACATACCTTCACCCCAAGACCTATTCTGAACAGGAGTGCTGTGCTCGCCTAAGTGGTGGTGAAACTGAAGAAGACAGGACTCCAGGCTGCTCCTCCTGCTCACTGTCATGCTGGACCTTTTAGATGTGGGGGTGTGACATCCTCAGTGCAGACAGACCTTCACTCCAAGGCCTAATCTGAGGATAAATAACATGTTGGCTGAAGTGGTGGAGAAACTGAAGAAGACAGGACTCCAGGCTGCTCCCCCTCCTGCTCTGTGCTATGCTGGACCTGGAGATGTGGCGTGTGATGTCTGCACTGGGACCAGAAAGCAGAAAGCCCTCATGTCCTGTCTGGTGTGTCTGGCCTCTTACTGTGAGACTCACCTCCAACCTCACTATGAATCTCCTGCTTTGAAGAAGCACCAGCTGGTCAAAGCCACCGTACAGCTATAGGACCAGCTTTAACATTGCAGATATATTGGGGCTTCTATCTGTGTAATTGTCTGCATCATTTCCAATCCCCCCATATATATGTTTTGTAAATATTATTTAAATATAATATTCTACGCCCCCGGGCTCGGTAGAACATGCTTTGCGCCAGGTTGGTTTCCCACGGGGGGCGTATGCACTCACTAACTGTAAGTCGCTCTGGATAAGAGCGTCTTCTAAATGACTAAAATGTAAAATGTAAAAATGTAAATATATTTTCCTTCTTTATTATTTTCCCCTAACCCTACCACCCCTCCTAAACTAATGGACAAACAATACTTAGGCTTCCACTTCCAGCTTATAAATGTACATACTACATACATTTCCCAGACACTACATTTTACATTAGTTATCTTTTGTTTGTTTTTAGTCCCCGCCTTCAGCTACCCGAAGCCCCTCCCATCTATCTCTGAAGACCATCCAGTTTTGATTTCTAGCTGCCATACAGTGCATTCGGAAAGTATTCAGACCCTTTGACTTTTTCAACATTTTATTACGTTACAGCCTTATTCTAAAATGTGTTAAATAAAACATTTTCCTCATCACTCTACCCACAATACCACATAATGACAAAGCGAAAACAGGTTTTTATTTTTACACACTTATTGAAAATACAAGACAGAAATACCTTATTTACATAAGTATTCAGACCCTTTGCTATGAGACTCAAAATTGAGCTCAGGTGCATCCTGTTTCCATTGATCATCCTTGAGATGTTTCTACAACTTGATTGGAGTCCACCTGTAGTAAATTCAATTGATTGGACATGATTTGTAAAGGCACACAGCTGTCTATATAAGGTCCCACAGTTGACAGTGCATGTCAGAGCAAAAACCAAGCCATGAGGTTGAAGGAATTGTCCGTAGAGCCCTGAGACAGGATTGTGTTGAGGCACAGATCTGGGGAAGGGTCCCAAAACATTTATGCAACATTGAAGGTCCCCAAGATCACAATGGCCTCCATCATTCTTAAATGGAAGAAGTTTGTAACCACCAAGAAGGGCCTTGGTCAGGGAAGTGACCAAGAACCCGATGGTAACTCTGACAGAGCTCCAGAGTTCCTCTGTGGAGATGGGAGAAACTTCCAGAAGGACAACCACCTCTGCAGCACTCCACCAATTAGGCCTTTATGGTAGAGTGGCCAGACGGAAGCCACTCCTCAGTAAAAGGCACATGACAGCCCGCTTGGAGTTTGCCAAAAGGATCCTAAAGTACTCTCAGACCATGAGAAAGAAGATTCTCTGGTCTGATGAAACCAAGATTGAACTCTTTGGCCTGAATGCCAAGCGTCACATCTGTAGAAAACATGGCACCATCCCTATGGTGAAGCATGGTGGTGGCAGCATCAGGCTGTGGGGATGTTTTTCAGAGGCACGGACTGGGAGAATAGCCAGGATCGAGGGAAAAATGAACAGAGCAAAGTACAGAGAGATCCTTGATGAAAACCTGCTTCAGAGCGCTCAGGATCTCAGACTGGGGCGAAGGTTCAACTTCCAACAAGACAACAACCCTAAGCACACAGCCAAGACGCAGGAGTGGCTTCGGGACAAGTCTCTGAATGTCCTTGAGTGGTCCAGCCAGATCCTGGAGTTGAACCCGATCGACCATCTCTGGAGAGACCTGAAAATAGCTGTGCAGCACTGATAGCAACAACAACCACCGCAGAAAAGTTGGCTGTGTTTACAGACAGACAGACGTACAGACAGACAGACAGAGGTTGTTTACTATGACTGGATGAAGGGATACAGTGTTGAAGGCTTCCTTTAGGTCTCCTGGTCTCTTGGGATTTAAACAGTGAATACAGTGAGATAGTCCTAACCATTCAATCAATGTACAGAACAAACAGTCATCATTAACACTATACAGAGTGGAGCCTATGGATAGAATATGTTATCAAAGAATATCATACAATATAATTTTATGAATAGAAAATAATAAATGTTTTGACATGAAAGCACAGCCAGATGATTTGACTTGACAGTGTGTCTCTATACCTCAGTCTCTGAAGACACCCAGCAATGGTTAGGATTATTAGAGAAGCTTTTCCTGCTGAAAGGCAGTTTCATTTCATCTGGTTGCAGAAAACAATTCATTGGATATGTTCATAACCCCGTCCACCTATAAGATGTGGGGGGTTTCTGTCTGACTAAGAAGAGATACAAAGAACTCTGATTATAAAACGTCTTCTCTTTTTAGTCCTAGATATGGCTAGGGTTAGGGTTACTGCTGAATGTAGTAACTCTAACCCTGACCCTAGGCCTAACAGTAATACCCACACTGTAATGTAAAGTATTACCTCATTCTCAATGATCAGTCAATACATACAGTATTCATTTAAACCACAGTATATTGTATCAATATCAACCCCCCCCCCCCCCATTACAACCACTTATTAATTATTATAGACACTTGTAATCAGTGTTATAACACATAAGTGTATTATAAGGCATTATGAAGCTTATTATAATAATTATAATATGTACTTCATAGGAACTGTTACCCTTTATATATTCTAACAACTCATATTTGTTAGATTTATTCCAAATGAAGGGCCCTAACCTAGAAACTAAAATATTTGTCTCCCTCTCCACGTTGAACGCAGTTCTCCCCTCTCTCTCTATCCCTCTTATCCCTCCCTCCCTCCCTCCCTCCCTCTAACCTCACCTATCTGGCAGAACCAGAAAGTCCTCGCCCTCCCAAAAACTCACTTCTGTGGAAACGAAACTGATCTGAGTCTCTGTGTCGTCTGTCTGTGTGAGAGTGAACAACCGTCCAAATGGCTCAGCAGGGAGTTCTGCTGGACCAGGACCAGTTCTGTTGTTCTGTCTGTCTGCATCTACTGAAGGAGCCGGTCACCATCCCCTGTGGACACAGTTACTGTAGAAGCTGTATTGAGGGCTGCTGGGATCAGGATGTTCTGAAAGGGGTCTATAGCTGTCCTCAGTGCAGAGAGACCTTCACTCCAAGGCCTAATCTGAGGAAAAATAACATGTTGGCTGAAGTGGTGGAGAAACTGAAGGAGACAGGACTCCAGGCTGCTCCCCCTCCTGCTCTGTGCTATGCTGGACCTGGAGATGTGGCGTGTGATTTCTGCACTGGGACCAGAAAGCAGAAAGCCCTCATGTCCTGTCTGGCGTGTCTGGCCTCTTACTGTGAGACTCACCTCCAACCTCACTATGAATCTCCTGCTTTGAAGAAGCACAAGCTGGTCAAAGCCACCGCACAACTACAGGAGAAGATCTGCTCTCATCATGACAAACTGCTGGAGGTTTACTGTCGTACCGATCAGCAGTGTATCTGTTATCAGTGTGTGATGGATGAACATAAAGGCCATGATACAGTGTCAGCTGCAGCAGAGAGGACTGAGAAACAGGTAAGACCAGAACTACTTGTTGGTGACTGTCTGATAAACAAAGAATTAAAGATACAGTAGGAACTAAGGCTGTTTGAATATGAGATCATTCAAATGAAATCAATCCTCAGCAGAACATATATGAACACAAACCTTGATTATATAGTGTGTTAACCCAGATTCTCCAAATGTATCACCATTTTCTAAAGTCAAACACCATTGTAATTTGCCTTAAACACCCAATCAGCTCCCCTGTTTTGTGCACGTTAAAACTATAATCATTCACATAACAATATAATAATATAATTTCACACAGACACTTCCTCAACATTTTAATCCCTTCATCTTCTATGGGCCCTATGTCCCATTACTATACTATTGATCTAGTGGACAAATAAAGCTTGATAGCTCATTAAAGAGTGATTCTCCACAGAGGCAGCTGGGGATGAGTCAGCAGAAAGTCCAGCAGAGATTCCAGGAGAGAGAAAGAAGTGAAGGAGCTCAAACAGGCTGTGGAGTCTCTCAAGGTGAGTATTGTTGACCAGAGGAGACACACCATTTCACATCTCTCCTCCAGTCAGAGAGAGAGAGAGAGGGGCCCCTATCCAATCCCACTGTTGGGAACAGGCTGTCTGGACCCCTTTCAGAGAATAGACTGCTTAATGTAACCGGCGGGATATGAACCCGGGTCTACTGAGGGAGAAACCAACATCTTGACCGTTTCACCAAGAGGACATTCCCTATTGGGCTGAGGGCCGACACTGATTTTGAAGTCGAAGGCGGGGCCACCTCATCACATAACCATGAGTAACCATGACTGACTCATGTCCCCTATACATTAACATGGAGCCCTCTCTCTCTCTCTCTCTCTCTCTCTCTCAATTCAATTGAATTCAAAGGGCTTTATTGGCATGGGAAACATATGTTTACATTGCCACAGCAAGTAAAATAGATACTAAACAAAAGTGAAATAAACAATCAGAAATGAACAGTAAACATTACACTCACAAAAGTTTCAAAGGAATAGAGACATTTCAAATGTTATAACTCAAGTGCAAACAGAGTGAGTCAGACCGAGTTCTGGAGGTGAAATGGAAATGAATGAGGGAGAGTTAAGTGAGGTAGAAGGTGTGGTGATGAGCTCAGAACCAGAGCCTGGCATCAATGGACATGATAAAGAAGAATCTGGTGCAGTAGGAGTTACATTGTTGGAGAAAGTGGATCCATACCTTTTGGCAGATCCATTTGTGGTTTCAGGGTGGGTGGGAAAGGAGTTGGGTGCAGTTGAATCAGTGAAGGTAACCTGTAGTGGACCTGGGATATTTGTTTGTGTTTCTTCTGACCAGAGGGAGTGGGCGCTCCGTTTCACGCAACTTGGGTAAAGATCTGTTTCTTGCTTTGCTCTTAGGAACAGGGAACCATTGAAAGGAGTGATTTCTGGGGTAGCGTTAAGTGTAGACGTGGAGCAATTGAAGTTGAAGATTTCTGGTGTTTGTGATTCCCGCCATTTGGTGCAACGCAGACCCGGTGGTGAGCGTGGTGAAACAGAGGAGTCACTGTCAGTCCTTTTGAGTTTTGAGTCTTTACCCGACAAAGTCATGGTAGGATATATCAGTTATCCTGTTAGAGCTTTTGTGGCGAATCCACTGCACTGATTCAGGTGCAACGTTTATGGTCATGTTGCAGCAGTTTGTAGGAGGGAGATTCCAAGATGTGGGAAGTGTGCAGGAGGGCATGGGATAGAGGATTGTGTAGTTTTGGTCGATAAAGTTATGTGTGTCAACTGTTGGGATACCCATGTTGCTGGGGGATCGGAAGTGTCCGGTGCGCGAGAGGCAGGTTGAGGTGGCTAGAGTCAGAGTAGTGCAGAAGGTGTCGTATGCTGAGGCAGTGAAGGAAGTAGAGGAGGATGGGTCAAGGGTGAGAGATCCTGAGAGGATCCCTGTGAGTAGTAGATCTGTGCCAGCACAGAGGGATAGGCCAACGAGTGATATATGCTTTAGTAAAGTTAGCTTCTTAGAGTTCATAGCAATGGTTATCAACTGTACCGCACAAATGGAACGTAAATCAAAGAAAAAATATGTTGTGGTGGCAGCTGCAGAGAAGTATTTGGGCATACAAGATTAGACTTCAGAAGAGTTACAGGGTGTGTTGAGTTGTGGTTTCCTGTCCTCCCAGGCCGTTGGCATGGTGCAGGAGCAGATAGGGTCAAAGTAGTGGAATGGGGTAGTGGGTATTTAATGAGTAGGGTTAGTTGGAAGGGTGTTTTTTCTGTATTATTATAATTTCCCCTTTTCCCATTTTGTATCACAAAGTATAATGGATTTATATTATAGTCCAGTTGGGGGCGGTAATGCAACATATTGGATGCCAACCGCCGTTAAACACCAAAGAAGATGAACCGTTACATTATGTCTATGTACAGTATTGTAACGATGTTCATGTCTCTCTCATTCATTAACTTTCATGGTAGTTGGTTGTGTGGGTCTCTGGTTATGAATAGGTGCTGACAGACAATTGTTGATGGATATTTATAGAGCTCTGATCAGGACGACAATTGATTACGGGTGTATAGTTTATCGAACAAGGCAAAACTTGGCTTCAGAAGCTGGACACAATCCAGTATATAGCTTTTAAGGATATGTACTGGTGCATTTAAATCAACATCTGTATGTGCCTTACTGGTGGAGGCAGGAGAGATGCCTTTGTATGTACGGCGTAAAAAATGGTCATTATCTTATTGGGTTGAAAGGCTGTGAGGTTGAGCATCCCACTGCTACTGTTCTAGATGACTGTTGGGAATATACTAGTAGACAAGGCAGTGGTTTTGGTTGGACAGTTGGAAAGCTTGCTGATGAGAGTGGTTTGAGGGAGTTGGAGGTTGGCCCTTCTGTGGTGATAGGGGATGTTCCTCCATGGTTACTCCCAGACCCTGTTGTTGATCTAACCTTGGTAGAGAAAAGGAAAGATTGGTCAGAAGTCAGTGATATAGTGAAACTGGTTGACAATTACATTGGTAAAAGTTTTCATGCTTTTCTAATGCTTTTCACAGATGGATTCAAGGACCCAGATAGTGGGCTCACAGGAGCAGGCGTTTACGTTCCTGAATTTGATGTGCAGATATGTAGAAGACTAACAGATGAACTGTCAGTATACTCAGTTGAACTGTTGGTGATAATAGTTGCCCTCCAGTGGGTGGAGGACGTACAACCTGTTAGAATTATAGTATGGTCGGATTCTCTGTCTGTATTGAATAGTTTATCATCTGGTAAATCTAATAGGAGTGACCTGCTATTGGAGGTATTAATGTTATTATGGAGAATTGAGAGAATGGGCTTAGTGGTGAGATTCTGCTGGGTTGGGACGGGGTTGGGGGTTTGGAAGGGATTTTGGGGATGGGGGAGGGTCTATTAGAAGTTAGTAGGGCTCTTCTTTATTTTCTCAGAAGTACTGAGTTAGGTAGGAGGATTTAGAAATGTTGGAAACCGTGATTGACCACACACTCCAGCACAGTAGGTGGCGGCATGCACCTTTAACGTTGGTTTGTGGACCGCCATTATATCATAGAAGAAGAAGTTGGTTGTGTGAGAGTTTTGTGGTTCGTGAGGAGGGCTACTATTCTTTTTTCTTTGGTTCTTGCGTATTTTCTGAATGTATTTTCTGATGGTGGAGGGTTTGTTTATTGGTTTCCACTGTTTATCGTTTAGAGTTGAGGGGGGAGTAGGGGTAGTTTGTTAGGGCGGCGTGATGGCCTCAACCGAGTGGAGAAGAAACGCTGTCGCTTCGGGTCCGTTCCGGAGAAAGGTGTGGAGGAAGTTTTGCTCATGGTCGGCGAACAGGTTGGAGTTGAACATCTGCACTCTGCATCCAGAATGAACAAGGCGGTGGTCGTGTTAATGAAAAAGGTTTGTCTTGTTGTGAGGGGTGTGTTGGTGCAGATGTCGCCTCTTTCGATAAGAGTTGTGGTGGCTAATCTGCCTCCGTTTATTGCTTACGAACAGACCGCAAGTAGTTGGTTAGTTTTGGTAAATTTGCAAGTGGTTTCCGTGTGCTCTCGGCTGGGTGCCAAGCGGAACCGTTAAACATGTCTCTTTTCGTAGACAAGTGTTTGTTTCTTAACAAACTTCAAGGTTACACAGGGGAGGGGTGGAACACAGGGTTTGCTAGCACAGATAGTTTTGGGTGTTTCTAGTGTGGGGATCATCAGTTATAGGCTACAAGCAGCAATATGATTGATAGGTAGGACAGGTATTGAACGCCAAATAATCCCTACTCAGATGCGCTAACCTCAACCCTAGTAAACATGCATTATAAAAACCTTCTATAGAAAATGATCTCATATTGGGAGTAAATAGCCTCTGAATAGAAAAGAAAAAACACTGCATCTTCCAGCCCACCAATAAATGACATAATGCAACCTTGGCGGTTAACATATTTACCTCAACATGCCCCTCGCTTGCCTGAGAAGGCAGAGTGCTCGATGCTGGTTGATGAATTTGACAATTAATGTACTAGGAAAATACGTTTTTGTCGACCAGAGGTGACTGAATTAATGTTCAGGCTTATTGATAATCATTATAGTAATGAAGTATAATTTCAAAACATGACCATAAAAACAGGTAATAATAAACATGAATCATCATTATATTACTTCACAGTAATGTGTTTAATGCTTTTTCAGTCCTTCCTCTTGTGTTAGCAGTGTGGAAAGGGACAGTAAAAAGCTCAGGCAGGAGTTTTCCTGTGAAACGAACCCACAACCCTGGCGTTGCAAGCGCCATGCTCTACCAACTGAGCTACACGGTAGTAGTGCATGGCCAAGTGGTGGTGCGCAGGCCGTGGAGAAAGCGGTGGTGGGGAGGGTTGCAGCTGGGCTACATGAGCTGAGGCAGGTTTCTGTAGTAACGGAGACTCCGGTAGGCGAAGGCTTGGTGGGCTCATCCCAGGAAATATTGCCTGTCATTGGGGAAGAGGCTCTGATCAGGGGGAAGTGCAGGGGGGCAGAGACTGGGGGAGGAGGAGGACGGTACCGTGCCAATGGAGGAGGAGGAAGAGGAAGAGGGGGGAGGTGAGTCTGCGGGAGCGGAGGACAAGGCGTCTCGTTTTCAGACGGCTCATTGGATCCAGAGCTGACAGCCAGTCAGGCTGAGGGCCCAGTATATACGCTGAGAGAACTTTCTAGGTTCCTGATGGAGACTAAAGGGGAAAAAGAAGGTTCTGCTGGAGTCTTATTTGATTGATCCTGGAAGGTTTGTAAGGTCAGTACAACACGTGATGAAGAATGAGGGGTTTAGTGTCCTCTCACCCAGGAAGCGGTATAGGCTGAGAAAATGGGTCATGGGTTCTTAAGGGCATGTCTTCAGAATCTGCTTAAATTTATGTTTTTTTCTGGCATGGCGGCTTTATGGGCTTCTCTACTGGTTTCTGATTGTGGTGATTTCCCTCCCACCTCTTATGGAGATTTCACGGTTAGACTTCCTTAACATGAACGGCAGCAGAGACTGGGGGAATATGTAAACCAAAAACATTAAAATGTCAAAAGAGGTGTGTAAGGGTAGGTTGTTAGTGGTTAGAGCCCAAATAATGACCTTGTCTTTGCTTTCATAAATGTGTATGTACCTAGTACAGGGCTCAGTTCTCTGTTTCACCAAATTCAATGTAAAGCTCTTACAAAATGCCACTTTTTGCTCAAGCTTCCAAGGCTTTTGGGAGAGGTGGGGACAGCAGAAGGGGGAGTAACTTCTGTTGTGGGGGAGATGAGGGAGCCTGATGGGTGGGTAACTTCTGTTGTGGGGGGAGATGAGGGAGCCTGATGGGTGGGTAACTTCTGTTGTGGGGAGATGAGGGAGCCTGATGGGTGGGTAACTTCTGTTGTGGGGAGATGAGGGAGCCTGATGGGTGGGTAACTTCTGTTGTGGGGGAGATGAGGGAGCCTGATGGGTGGGTAACTTCTGTTGTGGGGGAGATGAGGGAGCCTGATGGGTGGGTAACTTCTGTTGTGGGGGAGATGAGGGAGCCTGATGGGTGGGTAACTTCTGTTGTGGGGGAGATGAGGGAGCCTGATGGGTGGGTAACTTCTGTTGTGGGGAGATGAGGGAGCCTGATGGGTGGGTAACTTCTGTTGTAGGGAGATGAGGGAGCCTGATGGGTGGGTAACTTCTGTTGTGGGGAGATGAGGGAGCCTGATGGGTGGGTAACTTCTGTTGTGGGGGAGATGAGGGAGCCTGATGGGTGGGTAACTTCTGTTGTGAGGAGATGAGGGGAGCCTGATGGGTGGGTAACTTCTGTTGTGGGGAGATGAGGGAGCCTGATGGGTGGGTAACTTCTGTTGTGGGGGAGATGAGGGAGCCTGATGGGTGGGTAACTTCTGTTGTGGGGAGAGGACGGAGCCTGATGGGTGGGTAACTTCTGTTGTGGGGGGAGATGAGGAGCCTGATGGGTGGGTAACTTCTGTTGTGGGGAGATGAGGGAGCCTGATGAGTGGGTAACTTCTGTTGTGAGGGAGATGAGGGAGCCTGATGGGTGGGTAACTTCTGTTGTGGGGAGATGAGGGAGCCTGATGGGTGGGTAACTTCTGTTGTGGGGAGATGAGGGAGCCTGATGGGTGGGTAACTTCTGTTGTGGGGGAGATGAGGGAGCCTGATGGGTGGGTAACTTCTGTTGTGGGGAGATGAGGGAGCCTGATGGGTGGGTAACTTCTGTTGTGGGGGAGATGAGGGAGCCTGATGGGTGGGTAACTTCTGTTGTGGGGAGATGAGGGAGCCTGATGGGTGGGTAACTTCTGTTGTGGGGAGAGGAGGGAGCCTGATGGGTGGGTAACTTCTGTTGTGGGGGAGATGAGGGAGCCTGATGGGTGGGTAACTTCTGTTGTGGGGGAGATGAGGGAGCCTGATGGGTGGGTAACTTCTGTTGTGGGGAGATGAGGCTGCGGCTGTGGAGTTGTACTCTGATTTATAGAGGGCAGAACTCTGGGGTCCTGGGTGTTCTCAGGTTCTGATCACAGACCTTTCCAAACTCTCTCTGTCGCAGAGAAATCAAATTGACATTTACCTGGCCTTTCACAAACTCTCAGCTGCTGTCTCTCAGACGGTCTGCCTGTGGATCTTTATAAAAAGTTCTGGGGAATTATTGGACAGGACGTGTGTTGTGTGAGTGCGTCGGGTTGGGGGAGCTGTCGCTAAGCTGTAGACGGGAGGCTTTGACTCTCCTGCCCAAAATAGGGATTTGAGCGACATAAAGAACTGGAGGCCTGTGGCATTGCTCTGTTTGGACTATAAGGTCTTTACCAAGGTCCTCGTTAACAGACTGAAGTCCCACCTGGACTCTATTGTACACAAGGACCAAACGTACTGTGTACCAGGACGCTCAAACACAGACAATCTGTTCATAATCGGGAGTGAAGGGGCATCAGTGGCAGGGGGTTGTGGGGGCTGAGAGCATGGCAGGGTATAGGTGGAGGGTGCTCTATAAGCTCCCAGTGCTGGAAAGGTCAGGGGTCGTCCAGTGGAGGGTATTACATGGAGCCCTGGACACCAATAGCTGGTTGGCTCGGGTTGACCTGGGAGTTGGGGAGGGGTGTCCGTTTTCTGCAATGACAGACTGTTCATCATGTTTTTTCTGTGTTGCCAGGGTAATGCCATTACTGTTGACGCCTTAGGGTTGAGTTTGAGTTGTACAAAATGATCAACAGTGTGGAGATGTTTCAGGAGGTATGGGGGCTCAGGGGGGCTGTCTGTACGGCTGGAGAGGAGGGGTTGGATGGACGGTTGGAATGTGGTGCTGGTTGGTGTATTGTACTGTGGTGTTGGGTACTGGATAATGTGATTGTGTGGAGGTTGTGGTGTCACGCAATGTGCTTTTAGGGGTGGGGGTGTTAGTGTAATGAGGATGGCTCATTAAAGTAAGACAAGTCAGTCTCTCTCTCTCTCTCTCTCTCTTAACAGCGCTCTGCACAGGCAGCAGTGGAGGACAGTGATAAGATCTTTACTGAGCTGATCCGCTCCATTGAGAGAAGGCGCTCTGAGGTGAAGGAGCTGATCAGAGCCCAAGAGAAGGCTCAAGTGAGTCAAGCTGAAGGACTCCTGGAGCAACTGGAGCAGGAGATAGCTGAGCTGAGGAAGAGAAGCACTGAGCTGGAGCAGCTCTCACACACAGAGGATCACATCCATTTCCTCCAGGTAACTCAACTGCCTTGATACATGTGATATGAAATTAAAACTCTCAATCATTTAGTTTCTGCTCCCTCTCCTCTCTCTCTCTCTCTCTCTCTCTCTCTTTCTTTTTTTTTTTTTCTCCCTCTCTCTCTCTCTCTTCTCTCTCTCTCTCTCTCTCTCTCTCTCTCTCTCTCTCTCTCTCTCCCTCCTCTCCAGAGTTATCAGTCTCTCTCCGGTACCAGTGTATCTTCAGACTTACCCAGCATCGTTGTCCGTCCTCTTCAGTACTTTGGAGATGTGAGTAAGACTGTGTCTGAACTGAGAGAGAAACTAGAAGACGTCCTTATAGGAGAATGGACCAAGATCTCCACTACAGGTGTGTTGAAAATAATAAGAACATCAACTTTAGACCATTGAAAGTTCCCTACTAGTCATATACATGTGGAATATGGTATGATGATAACATTCCCTCTCTCTGTGAATGTGTTTGTGTGTCTGTAGTGAATATAGTGGATGTTGTACTGCCTCCAGAGCCCAAGACCAGAGAACAGTTCTTACAATGTGAGTCTCTTTATTCTGAAGTAACTAACAGTCTCTTTTTACTGACACTCCTAACAATCCCTCTAGAAATATATAGCAATAGTAGATCTAATCAAAGACTGGGTATCTATCTGACTCCTCATATTTCTCTGATTTGGTCTCTGCTGTGCTCTAATCAAAGACAGGGTAGATACAGTATCTGACTTCACTTATTGTTCTAACTCCCCTCATTGGTCTCTGCTCTGCTCTTCTCCCAGATTCCTGTCAGCTCACACTGGACCCAAACACAGCACACACACTCCTCTCTCTGTCTGAAGGGAACAGAAAGGTGACCTATACAGACCAAGTCCAACAATATCCTGTTCATCCAGACAGATTCACTAACTACTGTCAGGTTCTGTGTAGAGAGGGTCTGTCTGGACGCTGTTACTGGGAGGTGGAGTGGAGTGGGGTGTGTGTTACAGCAGTCTCATATAAAGACATCAGCAGAACAGGGACAGATGGTGCATTTGGATACAATGACAAGTCCTGGAGTTTAGAGTGCTCTAGTGGTAGTTATTGTTTCAGACACAATAGTGTTGTGACTAAAGTATCAGGCCCTCAGTCCTCCAGAGTAGGAGTGGACCTGGATCACAAGGCAGGTACTCTGTCCTTCTACAGTGTCTCTGACACAATGACCCTCCTCCACAGAGTCCAGACCACATTCACTC
This sequence comes from Coregonus clupeaformis, assembly GCF_020615455.1. Lineage (NCBI taxonomy): Eukaryota > Metazoa > Chordata > Actinopteri > Salmoniformes > Salmonidae > Coregonus > Coregonus clupeaformis. Next base: position 35,405 of record NW_025536735.1, read on the forward strand.
AGCCCCTCTATCCTGGGTTTTATCTCTATAATGGTACTGCTGATCTGGTTAAACTGTAGTAGGGTCCACATAGATACTAGTCATGCTGGTGTAGTCTATAGCTGAGCTGGTTAAACTGTAGTAGGGTCCACATAGATACTAGTCATGCTGGTGTAGTCTATAGCTGAGCTGGTTAAACTGTAGTAGGGTCCACATAGATACTAGTCATGCTGGTGTAGTCTATAGCTGAGCTGGTTAAACTGTAGTAGGGTCCACATAGATACTAGTCATGCTGGTGTAGTCTATAGCTGAGCTGGTTAAACTGTAGTAGGGTCCACATAGATACTAGTCATGCTGGTGTAGTCTATAGCTGAGCTGGTTAAACTGTAGTAGGGTCCACATAGATACTAGTCATGCTGGTGTAGTCTATAGCTGAGCTGGTTAAACTGTAGTAGGGTCCACATAGATACTAGTCATGCTGGTGTAGTCTATAGCTGAGCTGGTTAAACTGTAGTAGGGTCCACATAGATACTAGTCATGCTGGTGTAGTCTATAGCTGAGCTGGTTAAACTGTAGTAGGGTCCACATAGATACTAGTCATGCTGGTGTAGTCTATAGCTGAGCTGGTTAAACTGTAGTAGGGTCCACATAGATACTAGTCATGCTGGTGTTGTCTATAGCTGAGCTGGTTAAACTGTAGTAGGGTCCACATAGATACTAGTCATGCTGGTGTAGTCTATAGCTGAGCTGGTTAAACTGTAGTAGGGTCCACATAGATACTAGTCATGCTGGTGTAGTCTATAGCTGAGCTGGTTAAACTGTAGTAGGGTCCACATAGATACTAGTCATGCTGGTGTAGTCTATAGCTGAGCTGGTTAAACTGTAGTAGGGTCCACATAGATACTAGTCATGCTGGTGTAGTCTATAGCTGAGCTGGTTAAACTGTAGTAGGGTCCACATAGATACTAGTCATGCTGGTGTAGTCTATAGCTGAGCTGGTTAAACTGTAGTAGGGTCCACATAGATACTAGTCATGCTGGTGTAGTCTATAGCTGAGCTGGTTAAACTGTAGTAGGGTCCACATAGATACTAGTCATGCTGGTGTAGTCTATAGCTGAGCTGGTTAAACTGTAGTAGGGTCCACATAGATACTAGTCATGCTGGTGGTGATGGTCCCCAGATGTGATGATTCATTCTGCTCTGTTTTTATGTAAAATGATTTGATTGATTTGATCTTCAGAAGATGTTATGAATTACAATTCAATGCATTCATATTATTTGTAAGTGCAACGTTTTAATCTTATACATTTACATTAATCATGATGTATGCTGTTAATGTATGTTGGTTGTCATTCAGAACCATTGAAATGTTTTCCCAATTGGTTCTCTGTCTCAATGTCATTTTCCTCAGTATCATGGAACAGGTAGTGTTACTTACTTGCTAATTAAACTATATGGGCCGGTTTCCCGGACACAGATGAAGCCTAGTCCTAGACTAAAAAGCATGTTCAATGGAGATGTCCGGGAAACCGACCCTAAGTTTGGCATATTTTATTCTCCCATACTGCTCAGTCAAGCAATATTAAACCTGTCCATTAGGTGGTGCTATTAACCCAACAATAAAAACCCAGCAGATATCTTGACTTGTCACTCAGTATATCAGTAATGTTCAGAATTGTACTTTAATATCATTGGAGGTTGATGGTCTTTTTAATCCACTATCTAGAGTCAGGAACAGATGAAGTTAGGTCTGCTACTGTTCAGTTATTAAATATGATTCATGGTGATGGGAAATAAATAATACATCTAGTAGTAGTTTTCCTTTGCTATTTATTCCAAGGTGTGTCTTTAACTTGTAAATGGATTGTGTTGAAGCTGGCATGTGGTGTGGATGATAGAATAGAGTGAATAGAGGAGAGAAGAGAGGAGGAGAGGAGAACATCATATAGAAGACAGATAAGATAGAGAGACAATTCATACCCAGGGGAGTTACTGACTCTGGCCCAAATGACACCCTGTTCCCTTCGTAGTGCACTAGGCATCTTCTGACCAGATCTAAAGTAGTCTTCTAGATTTTACATGTTTTCTCCCTGTCATTAGAAAATGACAATATGGTAATGACTTTAGTGGTTTCCTCCCCCTTTGTTTTTATTGGTTGTGTGTTATGTGTGTTGTTGTGTTAGGTTTTCCCCCAATGTTCCTAATGGAAAATCCATTAACAATGAATCACAAACAAATTATATTCCAGTTGTGTTTAGACAACTTCATGGCTGACATCCCCCAGTTCTGTTAAGACCCATTGAACTGGGTCACATTCTAAATGGTCACTTGTATTGATAGTCCATACTGGGCCTAACTGGGGTTAACCATACTGGAGGGTTTCTTTCTGCACACATATTCCCTCATCTCCAGAACTTTACCTGATGTCTCTCTCTCTCTCTCTCTCTCTCTCTCTCTCTCTCTCTCTCTCTCTCTCTCTCTCTCTCTCTCTCTCTCTCTGCCTCTCTGCCTCTCTGCCTCTCTCTCTGCCTCTCTGCCTCTCTCTCTGCCTCTCTGCCTCTCCCATCAAACCGTATAGAAAGCAGACAACCTCAATATGGTTCCATTCCTGTAGTTATCAGGACACATGAGGTGTGGAACTATTATCTCCTTTCTAAGTTTGAACTTGTCCACTTCCCTTCATGGATTTAAAAGGAAATGACTGGTATATGTAAACTCCCTCTACCCCATGCCAACACCAATCCAATGCTTTTACATTTGAGAGGAGTAGTGAAGGAATGATACACTTCAGGGGGAAGGAGAGATTATTGGGACACACCCATGGAGTGATGATAGAGGGATGTGAAAGAGGAGAGAGGTAATGGTTGGACTTGACTTATTCTCTCATTAGACGTATTCTGTTTCAATAACATAACTGCACAAAATAAGTACATTTAAGGAAGTATCCATGTATTATAGATTTTATAATCACTTTTGTACTATTTTCACAAGTATTTGGTAGAATTTCACAACTATTAATACAAAACTCAAAACAGATCATCAAAAAGGCTGTTTTTTCAAAACTTTAACCATATTTTCAATTGACTAAGTACAACACACAAAGGAAGTATCCTTGTATTATATCTTAATATGTGAAATGCACACTTCCTCCCATAAGTCATTAGTAGTTGATGTAGGGTTTCATCTGTCAAAAGGTAAATCACACCTGGTGACTTATGAGTTATGAATGTTATTACTGTGGAGTCACCATGATCAGATTACTGTGGTGTGTGTGTGTGTGTGTGTGTGTTAGTCTTTGATTAGTTTAGTCATCAAGGCTGAGAGGATGTATCTATTTGAAAGGGTGTCCTGGTCTTTGATCAGACCAAATGGTTGTAAAGTCCTCAAGACAATAGAATGGTTGTCAGGCAGTGGAGTCTGGTGGGAGGAGCTATAGCAGGACAGGCTCATTGTGATGTCTGGAATGGAAGAAATGGAACTCAGTCAAACATGTGGTTTCATATGTTTTGTGTTTGATACGTTCCATTGATTCCATTCCAGCCATTACAATGAGCCCGTCCTCCTATAGCTCCTCCCACCAGCCTCCGCTGGTGTCAGACCTGCATGGTGCCTCAGGGTCTGTGTAGGAACTGTGAGGTGGGTGTGCTGGGAACATTATTCCCTATTTTTCATAGTTCCACAATCTATTAATAGCCAGAGATGTGAATTAAACATTCTGCCAATCATGGTTATTTTATTTATAACCACAGAATTAGGCAGATTCAAACAAGACAAACATGCTTATTTTTAAAGTAAGGACATGTGCAAGAAAGCTTACTTGTAAAACTAAAATAACCAACACCCTTTCTTGTGATGGGTTGTAATAAATATAATAATATATTTCCATTCACATTGTGTGTGTGTGGTCCAATGTGTGAGGGGCTTGTTGTGATCCTGGGGGTAGTGCATTGGTCTGTACACTGACTGTATGCCTTCTTAATATTGAGTTGCATCGGGTGGGGGGCTGTTGAAACTGTTTTGAATGGGGTGTGTTTTTGGGGTCTGGGGGTGAAATCAAACAGTGTATTCAAACTGGTTAGGGGTAGACTTAGACCCCCCAGAACATTCACACCTGGTCCTTTGTTGCAGGATTTGTTTTAGACATGTTTGTACATTAATTTCTTACATTTCCATTCCCAGGTTGAATGTCAATAAGAAGTAATATAATTGTATGTATGACTTTACAATGTCCAGCCACATTATACTCCACATAGCTTTATAGGAAGCAGACTTTACAATGTCCAGCTACATTATACTACACATAGCTTTATAGGAAGCATACTTTACAATGTCCAGCTACATTATACACCACATAGCTTTATAGGAAGCAGACTTTACAATGTCCAGCTACATTATACTCCACATAGCTTTATAGGAAGCAGACTTTACAATGTCCAGCTACATTATACTCCACATAGCTTTATAGGAAGCATACTTTACAATGTCCAGCCACATTATACTACACATAGCTTCATAGGAAGCAGACTTTACAATGTCCAGCTACATTATACTCCACATAGCTTTATAGGAAGCAGACTTTACAATGTCCAGCCACATTATACTACACATAGCTTTATAGGAAGCAGACTTTACAATGTCCAGCTACATTATACTCACATAGCTTTATAGGAAGCAGACTTTACAATGTCCAGCTACATTATACACCACATAGCTTTATAGGAAGCAGACTTTACAATGTCCAGCTACATTATACTCCACATAGCTTTATAGGAAGCAGACTTTACAATGTCCAGCTACATTATACTCCACATAGCTTTATAGGAAGCAGACTTTCCAATGTCCAGCTACATTATACTCCACATAGCTTTATAGGAAGCAGACTTTACAATGTCCAGCTACATTATACACCACATAGCTTTATAGGAAGCAGACTTTACAATGTCCAGCTACATTATACTACACATAGCTTTATAGGAAGCAGACTTGACAATGTCCAGCTACATTATACTCCACATAGCTTTATAGGAAGCAGACTTTACAATGTCCAGCTACATTATACTCCACATAGCTTTATAGGAAGCAGACTTGACAATGTCCAGCTACATTACACACCACATAGCTTTTATAGGAAGCAGTTCCTAATCTACTGAAACTTCTTCATGGCCAAGTTGTTTTATTGAATAATTTTGACCCACCCTTGGTTTTTGAATTTATTCAACTATGAATGTGGCTCTATACTCCAGCATTTTAGGTTTGATATTAAATGTTTTATATGAGGCGACAGTACAGAATGTCACCTTTTATTTGAGGGTATTTTCATTAATGTCTGTTTTACTGTTTAGAAATAAATATACTGTATTTATCTAGGCCCTCCATATGTAAGTTTCATAAGTATTTGGACAAATTCACTTATAGTGTATTACACTTTGTCAAAAGTTTAGTATTTGGTCCCATATTCCTAGCAGGCTATGACTACATCAAGCTTGGGACTCTTGTTGGATGCATTTTTAGTGTGTTTCGGTTGTGTTTCAGATGATGTTGTGCCCAATAGAATTGAATGGTAAATAATGTATTGTGTCATTTTGGAGTCACTTAAACATATTATGTTCTTATTTACAATACAAGTGACTCCAAAATGACTCGATATGTAATTTACCATTCAATTCTATTGGGATTTTGTTTTTATGCAGATTTTTGAATATTCGCATGAAAATCTGTTTCCATTCGACTGGCGACAGATTTTCATGTGAACATTGTAAAATCTTCATAAAAACATGGTCATTTTACCAGCAGAGATGTTTCCATCAAATTGACGTGTTGAAGATAAATGGCTGTGCGTGATGACGTAATGCACATACAAATATATATTTTAGAAAATACTAATATATTTTTGCAGTTAAATTCCCATGTACCGGTTAAAAACGTTCTGTTAAATGGGTTTCCATCACATTTTCAACTCTACCGATGGTTTTGTCAGATGTTTTGGGGGCATTATATAGCGAACGTGCCCACTCTGGACAGGCTACCTACATGATGACATTATTATGGACAAAAAGACCCTCGATATTTATTGGAAAGGAGCATCAAGCTCATCACCGTGCACTTTCACCACCCTGTGAAGTTCAGCGTAACTTATTTCATCTGTAGCTTAATAAACTGCATGGTTTCCCGAGTCATAGTGGGGAGGACCACACCACATATCATCGTGTGACTCCAAGTTTACTTCAATATGATGGTTATTATATCAATATTTGTGCATAAAGCCGTTTCCACCGCCATTTCTCGCTTGATTAATTCTACAGAGGTATTTGCACCCCACTGCATCCACATGTTTCTTTACAATTTATGATCATTTTACATGACTGAAAATGAAAGAAAACTTTTGATTTGACATATTCATCATTCACCACTGTGGCTTCTAAATAGGTCACTGTACATTTATGGAACCTTTAAAACGTTGTAATGTTTTACCACAACCTTATATTTGGTTACACGTCACTATGGCTTCCATCCCTATATACCTCAGTGCATCCATCCAGGACTAACGTCTCCAAACAGATCTAAAAGGCCTCCCCACCACTCAGACTTTCAAAGGAATTAAAGTTATCTCTGATACTCTGCTGTGCAGTTTGTTGTATGGACATTGCAGAGGCCCTTTTAAAATATCCACTCTGCTGTCTGGATCTACCAAAGGATCCAGTTACTATTCCCTGTGGACACAGCTGTATGCAACGTCATCTTCTTAGCTTGACTTCCATCCCCCAAAAACCTGTAGATACAGGAAGCCACTCCCTGTCCTCTGGTGTAGAGTTCCATGAAACAGAAAGTCATCTTTGACACCCTGTTGCTCAACCTTCAGGTGAAAGCACTAAAATGGCTGACAATCTAGAACTGTTCTGTTGCTCCGTCTGTCTGGATCCACTGAAGGATCCGGTGACTACTGCCTGTGGACACAGCTACTGTATGGGCTGTATTAAAGAAAGCTGGGATCAGGATGATCTGAAAGGGGTCTACACCTGTCCCCACACTCTAAACAATACTGGGTTGTTTGGTTGACCCAAATGTTGGGTTGCAGGCGTTGGGTCACTTAGTTGGGTTGTTTTCTTTAAAAACTGCTGGGTTATGGATGCTGGGTGTTGGGTTATTGTTGCTTGGTTATTGAGATATGACCCAGCAGGTCAGATCAGAAGACTGTAGGCATAGTTTAGTAGGGGTGTGGCTTTCAGATAGTTATTTCTAGCCACCCATGAGAGTAAATATAATTCCTGTTCATCTGGTCTGTTGCGTAGTTAGCACATGTTAAGGTTGAACATTGACATTTTTGTAGCTTCAATAATGCTTATAGAGTTTCCTAAAAGTCCACGTATGTCTCATTGTTGGGCTATGATACAGTGGTATACCTTATTATAATATGTAATAAATACTCTACATATTATAGAATAATTTAATAAGGAAATATTGAGTGTCGTATCGAAGTACATGCTGGCAATTATTGCTGATAAACAAAGGAGTCCGCTCATACTGAACCTTTGATCATAAGTTTATTCGTATCACAAGCTTTCAGCATGATTTACAGGCGTCATGAGACCCGGAGAGCAGTGTCCTCGAATTGTAATGGCTGCTCTGCTTTCCTGTGCCCCCAGCATATACTTATAAACAATGTGAAAATATGGGTTGCTCCCTCTGCGGTCCAATCACCGGTCTCCCCTGGGCGTCACCCTACAAACGGCTACTTTTGAACTAAGATAAACATCCTCTGGTTCCATTAAGAAAGTCATAATCTTTAATACACTACATTTCCCCCCTTCGAGACTAACTAAAAGTCTCGAAAACAAACAGAATAGGATTATGACTAGTAACAATTTATCTTATTGAGTATCTTTAACATTAAACCAAAAAACATTTTTCTCTAGAGTGTAAATACCTTTCTATGAAATATGAACAAATGTTTATGAAGTGTGAATACATTACTATGAAATATGAACAAATCTTTATGGAGTGTGAGAGCGAAAAACTGTCTGGCAACCTTCGTTCCAAATCCATCCACCAATCAAGACAGTAAAATTCTCTCACGGTCCCTCTGCCCCAGGCAACCACCTATGTACTCCCGATGAACTCATAAATCCCTATCAATGCATTTGAAACTATGATGCAATTAAATATACATGTAAGCCCCTGCAAACAAAATACTATCCAAAAAATGTCCACACCAAGAGGCTGGTCAACCCATCGGACCCTATAGTGGACCTCTCCCTGCCTAGACTCCCTGTCCCTAAGCATTCACGAAATAAACAAAAACATCTAAGATCCCCACATGTATCCAATAACATCAAATATCATTCTACAAAAATTAATACCTAAGAATATGACACAAATTATGTATTACACATGCAAATATGTCTATATTTCATTGCAGACACTGGAATGTAGTCCACTACACTTCATCTCCTCCGTAGTCTCCTCTTCCAATTTATTGTTGATGATGGAATCGGAATCTTTCCACACCTTCTTTGTTCCATCTCCTCCAGTCATTGTCCTTTCATATTGTCCCTTCATATTGTCCTTGTTTGAGTATTTCAATCTCCACATATTCCCCCAAATGCTTCTGGAAGAAAAGAAAAGACCAAACAGTATCTTTTGCAAAACAACACTTTCAAATTAAACATCAATATCAACTAAGAATATAAAAAGTATATATAAATGATGTATTAATCAATATAAATGATAGAATAATGAAATAGGATAATACGATTCATTCATACACTTCCCCCCTTTGATTCATACAATCATACTAAAATTACCCTAATATTGAAAAAATATAATAATAATAATAATTTTAAAATGCTCAAATATTCAAAAAGGATATTTATCATCGAGTTCCACTTGTCCATCTTCATCCAGATCAGGAACAGTCAACAACGGCATCTGAGTGTTGTCTCCAGGCATCACTACTCCAACCTATCTCAATATCATAGCTTTCTCAAAGGTCAGTAACACATTACAAACATCACACACAGTGTTATCAAAGCTGCCATTAAAATCTAATCCATCACTGCTCCTACTGGGCCTAACTGATCTTGCAACCAAGTCTTCGCTGACCATCCAGCTCCTTCAGATCTACCAAACGCATCCCTTATATTCTTCAACGCATAGTGATACTATCTGAACTATCTGGAATCAAAGTATAGCTAATATTATCAATATGATCTGCCAAAAATGTTACACCATACCATGGAAAAAGTCCCCCCTTCTCCCTTAGATTTATCCTTCAATGATAGGCTTGAAGACTATGACATGTCGCCATGTCTCTTTTCACCCTATTTTCAACCCTAGATTCAGATTGATCTGTGTTCGCTGCTACCCCTCTTTTAATGGTAGAAACCTCATATGGAAGCTTCAACGTCGACATGTAACAACATCCTGTCCATCCATAGGGTAAGAATATTTATGCTTCATCACCACAAACCCTCCAAATATCTCTAAAATTCCCAATAGTCACATTGTCAGGCAAAAGCTCATCTTTTAACCCTCAAAGTCCTGCTCTTCTTACTAACTGGAACATAAAAAGTAACATATTTCTCATTACTACCCTTAAGGTCATGCTTACCCAAAGTTATCATATAATCATCACAATCTGATATTCCCATAAACATACCCCTTACATCATATGTTTTATTAGAACAAAACAACGTTTAGCCCTCAATGGTTTCACCTCCAATGCTTCAGGGTTCGCTGTTACCTGATTTTTCTTCCCATTTAACAAATTCCCAGAGGGTAATTCATTTAACCAAGAACACTTAAACCTAGGCTTAAACAAATGTTTTGACAACGACATTATTTTATCTGTTACTGATTGTTGTTGCTGATACAACAGTCATGACAAAGCATAAGATTGACACATACTTGATAGAGGTCGAGCGACCGTCTCTAAAATGTTTGGCTGGAATTCTCAACAGACATGGACCCTCAAGATTCCTCACTGATCTTACAGAATGAGCTGCTGGAACCAAAGATTCCTACCTGCCCATCCATTTTAAATTTTCACAACAGAAGAATCAAACCCAATACATTTAGTTTCTCTCTTCCCTAACGAGTGGTACTGATCAGATACCTCTCCTTGTCTGTCATTAAAATCAAAGACCTCATCCTGTACCTCCATGATAGTATCCTTCACTATTTCAGATGAATCTATATTGACTCTCTATCCGTATCATAAACCCCTGAGTCTCTCTTGCTACCTCCTTTAATTTCAGAAAAGTTGTTGTCGGTGTCGGTGTCATACTTCCTACATTTGCTATTGCCATCGTATCATTAATCCCTTCCAAAGTTACCATGAAAGTAGTTGATTTAGTTGATGTATTAACACTCTTAACTACTTCTAGTGGGAAAGTTACCGATATCCTCGGTGTATTATCTACTGTTGGAGTGACTACGGTAATCTACTCCTCCTGAACTCCCTCGGTGACTGTGGAAGCGGAACAAATTTTAATGCTTGCACTAGATAAGTACACATATATTCTCCCTGATCTTTCTCTGTAACATTCTGGTCCTGATAACAATACTTCTTCTCCATAATTATCTCTCCATGTGGGAGGAACGTCCCCTCTCCACTCCATCTCTCACATCTACAATGAAGATGAGCTGGATCACTCATCCTAACCCTAATAACAGTATTTTCCTCTAAAATTGGTGCTGGAGCTATCTGCTCCCTTGTAATCAAATGTGATATATTTATGGCTTTAATAACTATCAATGTTGAAAGAGTTAAATTGCTTCTCACTGTTGTTATAATAGACTGAAGTGTTGATGTCATTGTTGTTACTTCATCCATTTTCCCCAAAGCTTTGAACTCTTTGCTTGTACTTCCATCTATCACCACTAGTGTCACTTTTTCAACTCTCAATCCTACCTCTAATCCCTGACTTTCAAACTTTTGATTATAAAAAATACACCCACAATTACCTTGATCTTCCTGCTGGGAACTGTAATATAGATACTCAATCACCCTCAATCTTCTCTTATCATTTAGCAACGCATCTGCTCCTAACAGATCTAAACTCCTACCATATTTATCTTCCCACTAAACTCTAAAAATGTCCTTCACCATTGTTCTCTCTCTCTTACTATTAACTAACATTGAAACTTAGCTTACTGTCTTAGAGTTCCTTCAACCCTAGTTCTCCTAACTTTTTTAATCTAATCTTTTCTCCTAACCTTTAAAAACCTTTTCCACTGATTTATTCACAAAATCCTTTACCACCAATTTTTAGAATATGTGATGACTTCTTTACACACAGACTTGGCAAACGACTAAACACCTTTAGCCTAGCCTGAAATCTCTTGGTGTAAGAATGTAACCCAGAATAACAGTCACCCATTTTAACTTTATTTTCCAGACAGATTGTCTAATAGGCAGTCTAATAGATTATCATCCTTCCTATGATATTATCTTTTTAAGCCAATATAATTCCCAAAAACCCTATTCTTTTTAAAATCTTCTACCAGACAGCCGTCTAGTGTACATCTTATTGTACAGTTCAATTTACACAATGCATCTCTTTCCAACAATGCAATAGGTATATGTTCTAATATTAGTATGTCTATTTTAATTTCTCTTTGATTTTTATAGCAGAGCTCAATTGGTTCCTTAAGAGTAATTAGCTGTTTTACTACCTCAAATCCCTATCCTAATTAGTTAATTTTACATAGTGAGATGTTTAACCTCTTTAGGCGGAACACAGATAAGTTTTTCCACTATTCACCATCACTTCTCATAGTCCTTTGTTTTTACTTCAATTGTTAGATTTTTTCTCTTCTTCTCTAATCGGTGCTATCAGCTGACACCCCCCTTCGTATCTTCTAGGCTCTAGACTCTTTTGCTCCGACCCCTGTAGGGGTTCACCGGTCCTCCAGATGATCTTGACTGGCTTCTGTATCTTCCTCTGAAATTCCCTCTGATGTTTCCTCCTGACTTATTGCACTCACAGGTAAAGTGACCAATCTGTCCACAATTATAACACTCTTCTGAAAGTTGCTGGAAGTGTAGCTGAAATCTTCCTCCTCCTTCTAAGCCTTCTCGTCCTCTTCCTCTCCAATTCTGTGTCTGTCCAGAAACTGGCTGTGGATATGGAACACCTGGTACCCACCTTGGCTGGTACAATTGCATTTGATCTTGTTCAGTTGAAGCTGTAACAGTGATTGTTGATTTGGTTCACTCTGATTCTTCATAATCAAAGCTTCTCTTCTCCACCAGTTGTATGATTGAGTTTTCTGAGAGTTTCTTGGTCCTGTTCTTTCTTGGTGTTGACATATCAGGATTCTTCAACAGCTTATATTCTAAGTTCTATCCTAGAAATATCATCTTCCATCATCTTCTTACTTTTCTTCAGCTTCTTGGCCTCAATGTATTCTTCTCCTCCAATTCTGGGGGATCCTTTTCTCAGCAGTTTTTCTTCTCTTCTGTATCTTCATCCTCATCTTTCCGAACCTCATTCTTCTCTTAGTTTCCAGACATCTCGGTTTTTCTTACTTCTGGAGTTTTGGATTCATCTTCATTGTCGTTTCTGCTTGTCCTCTATCTATTATTCGTTCATCTTCATCTCTGATGCAATAATCACCCTCCTGGATGATCCCTGGAAGCTGAGGATAAACATCCCTAAGCTCTACTTCCTTCTCATAAGGTTTTTTGCTGAATCCGTATGTGAGAAAGGTGTACTAACTTCTGCCATTAGTTTTTCTGTCACCTTCTCTATACCTTTGTTTATCTTATCGCTGGAATCTTTTATCAGTTTTTGTTTGAGAATGAAGGGCAACTTTTGTTTCATTTGCCGGATAACCTAACAATACTTTAGTTAAAGGATTACTATTTTGTACTATACCAACTCGGTGTAATCACTTTCATAGCCTTGCTGTCCTTTCTCCCCATTGTAACTACTCTTTATATTCCTTTATTGTGAATTATTTTATTTTAGACTATATAGCCTATGGCTCCCCTTTAATTATTAATATAAACTAAACAACCCCCCAAATTATTTATTTTTATTTTTATTTTTTAAATCAATCAACAAAAATATGAATATCAAAAAAATTCTATTTAAAATTTTATTCAACAAATATTTTTAATTAAAATAAAAAATAAATTAAAGAATCAATTAAAACTTATGAATAATTAAAGCCAATTTTTTATTTCTATATCCTATCTTACCAATTTATCAATTAGTGGCTATCTTAGCACAACCCATAAGGAAAGAAAATGCAAGTAGTCCACTTCAGACTACAATCCTAAAAACAAAGCCTCTAACCCTACCATCACTACAATTCCCATAAACCCCCTTGCTCTATAAGCACCTAATTATCTTAATTTTACAGAATAATGTCAGTCCTTGATTCCCAACACAACTCCAATCAACCCCCCAAGTGATGCACCGAGCCTCCCAAATGCAATTTTTAATGAATCAGTATTTGCCAAGCCTATGTGAAATTGTCATAACATCAAACATCCTGTAGGGGAAGATTTTGCAAACAGACCAGTACCAAAACTTTTGACTGATCCTCTGTCGCGTCACGTGATGTCACGTCAGCACCCCCCTCTCTTTCTCTCTCCATTGTTCCTCTCATATGACAAAAGAACAGAGACACAAAAAGATTTTAGTAGTTACTGCAATCACTGAGTTATTTCAACCATATTTAATATTCCTTCGTTCACATTCGCTCTAAGAATCAACTCAGGACTAAATAGATCAATAACATTTTTATTTAATTTTTATTTATTTTAATCGTCATTTAATTTAATTTATTATAATCCGTCAACATATATCTAATTTATCAATTCAATAGGTCACAAAACAAGTTTAATCTTTAACCAACAGCCGATGTAACAACTAGAAGATTTAATTCATTTTCAAATCTTTCCTCTTTGTTCCCTCTTCTGTGTTTCTCTGTCTCCCCCTGCAGCACAGCCCAACAGAAATATGACACTTTACCCACAATCCCCTTTGTTGTAGTTTTAGTACCGTAACCCAACGTCTCATAATCTCGTGCCATAAACTCCAACTCTCCACGTTTTGTAGCGTAGTATCGTAAAATTAAACGCATGCGCAAATACATTTAACTATACGATTCCCAGACAACAGAACGCTAGCATTCCGCTACAGCTTCACTATTTTATACCTTATAATCAAACAATTACACATAACAGAGCTCACATTTGCGTAGAACTCTGAATTCTACACACACAAACACATTTAAGAGGGTTATTCCATCGCAATGGGACCCCTAAGGACACCCAGTTAGCATGTAGCACGCAACACAATTAGCATTTAGCCTTAGCATTTAGCATTAGCCTTTATGTACAATGTGGCATAAAACATGTAAAAGAAACCCTGCATTGTGCATAAATTATTTTCCGTTTATCCCCTTCTAACTTTATGCTGCCGTGAGATATGGATATTATATGAGCGGTTACCCCAAGCAGATACCCCGTCGGCTACAAGATGAGAATAACTTACAATATAACCGTCCACCTCATAGTTCCCAGAACTAACCTGAAACACCGAATGCATAATCAGGATTTATGGCCCATCCTATGATGGCCCCCATGGGGTCTTATCAGATTCACAATGCCCTAATTGCATTTTACATTTTTACATTTTAGATGCAATTGCATACGTACAATTGCATACGTATCTCTGCCTTTAATCATCTGCCTTTATTATATCTGCCTTCAATTGCTGTACAATTTTAGAATAATTATGACGGACCCTTAGTCGACCGCAATAACGCCACACGAGGCACATTTCGGTCCTAATGGTACATCGCTCCAGTGTACACAACCAGCATCCAAACTAACAACCTCCCAAAGCTTGTGAGAAAAAACTCACCCTTTTCTGGCCATGACTTCAGAACGAGTTAGCTTGGCGGCTGAATGGAGCAAAGGGAGAGATGCAGACCAGCCCCACGTTGGGCGCCATTTGTCGTATCGAGTACATGCTGGCAATTATTGCTGATAAACAAAGGAGTCCGCTCATACTGAACCTTTGATCATAAGTTTATTCGTATCACAAGCTTTCAGCATGATTTACAGGCGTCATGAGACCCGGAGAGCAGTGTCCTCAATTGTAATGGCTGCTCTGCTTTCCTGTGCCCCCAGCATATACTTATAAACAATGTGAAAATATGGGTTGCTCCCTCTGCGGTCCAATCACCGGTCTCCCTAAGGCGTCACCCCACAAACGGCTACTTTTGAACTAAGATAAACATCCTCTGGTTCCATTAAGAAAGTCATAATCTTTATTACACTACAT
>NW_025536736.1:0-50669 GCF_020615455.1 Coregonus clupeaformis
AATTGAGCTCAGGTGCATCCTGCTTCCATTGATCATCCCTTGAGATGTTTCTACAACTTGATTGGAGTCCACCTGTGGTAAATTCAATTGATTGGACATGATCTGGAAAGGCACACTCCTGTCTATATAAGGACATATGTTACACCCCTGAAAAAGGGGAGAAATAATCACGAACGTGACGCAGTTATGTTTCCTCACTGACAAATTTAGTGTAATGATTTTACAAAAATACCACATTTTACAGAACAACAGATCTACAGGAACCAGAGTTTTGTAGGGTACAAAGCTTATTCAAGTCACAACAGCATAAACTGTAATTCACTACAAAACATATACAAATGTTTCAATATAACTGTCAAACACAAAGTAGCTTTAGCTCAGTAACCCATAACTACATTTATCAACCATGTCAACAAAGTATTCGAAACACATTATACAAATAACCCCAAATATATTATTAACAACGACAATATTCATTCACATTAGCATAAAATGGCAGCTACTCTCAGTACGAAGCTATATCGCTGCAACCAAGCAGATTACAGTCACACACGCACCTAATAATCTCTCTTCAACTTAACTCTAACTTCCTCAAGATGTTACTAACACATACCTTAAACTCTCTTGACATGTTAGTAAGTTATTACATTCAAATTAACTCGTTTCATATCAATAACGTATCTGAAAAAGGGGAGAAATAATCACGAACGTGACGCAGTTATGTTTCCTCACTGACAAATTTAGTGTAATGAGAAAAAGACCGCGATTTCCCCAGGAAGTTGGGTGGAGACCAGAGCAATCGATCTCAGGCTCATAGATTAAGAGCATTTAGTAGATCACAGATGAACACTTTTACCCTTAAATTAGGCACCACAAAATAAAGTAGTCAATATAACATTTACACATTCCTCTTACAATATTAACCCTTTGACTCTTGACGGATTTTAAACACATTTATGCATTTTATCAATCTCTATGAACTAGTACTGGATGCATTATATTTTTAACCTTAGATATTTTGAAGATCCTTACATAACATGAACTTACTAATACTTTTAGTGTATAACAGGCTATGAATATGTCCTTTAACCTGTCACACTCTCCCCAGGACAAAATAAATGTTGTCCCAACATTACCAACATTATCTTCTTGGGAAACAGTCTATAAGCACTGGACGTAGAAAATCCCTCTTCTGTAAGCTAGTCCTTGAGCAGAGGTCAAAGTTCACAGTTCAAATAGAACCAAGAAGTTATATTCACAGTCCATATCTGTTGACCAGCTGTATAAACAGTCCATAAGCAGTCTTTTCTCATACTATGTCAACAGTCCATCAGTTTTAATGATCTCTATGCATAGTCTGCTAATTGTCTCGTGAAAGTCTGTGAAAATCAGTCAGTAGTCCATGGTCAAACATGTCAACTCTGTCTGTGGCCTCAAGTTTGCTGAAGTCCATACATGTAGGGTGGCTGAAGGTAATATCCCTGTAGTGATGGCAGCCATGGAACCAGTCCTGGTGCAGGGTAGACAGGGAACAACTGTGGCTGTGGCTGGATACTGTAGCAGGAAGGGATACCAAGCTGATCATAGGTGATACGTCTTGGAGGGTGTCTCTCTCTTTGTGGCAGCTGGTAAGCTGGTTCCTCAGGTTCAGCAGCAGCAGTTAACGAAGGAAAGGCACTTAGTGGACGATCATCAGCACATTTTCAGCAGGCAAGTTCATCTCCTCAGCAGGCAGTTCTATAACTGTTGTTTTCTCCTCCAGCTGATTTTCAACAAGAGGCTGTGCTGGTATGCGATCAGGAACTGGCACGCTGTTTTGTTTCACTGGTGGGGGCCTGTTTTCCGACTCTCTCGCTGGTTCAGCATACCTCTCAGGTACTGTAGGAGATGTGGGGACCTGTAGCGGCTCATGATGAAGGTCATATTCATCCCCGCTGTCTTCATCAGAATCTAGAGGCTGTGATCCAGGCTGATGTCTCTTTTTCTTACTTTTGTCATCTTTAGTCATTTCTGGTTGTCTCTCAAAAGGTAAGTGGTCACAGGACATGAGCAGGTTTCTGTGCAGGACCGGGAGCGTCCCCTACCCTTTTCTGGTCTCAACTCATAAATCGGCAGGTCTGAACCCATTTGTCTCACTACTGTGTGAATTTGATCTTCCCAATAGTTACGGAGTTTGCCTGGTCCTCCTCTTGGTGTCAGGTTTTTAATCAGAACTCGCTCGCCAGGCTGTAGCACTGAACTCCTAACTTTAGTGTCATAGTACTTCTTACTTCTTTCAGCAGCTTTCTGAGCATTTTCTTTTGCAATGGCGTATGCTTCTTCCATTCTCGTTTCCAGTTCTCCACGTAGTCTCGCTGGTTACTGGAACCTGCCTCTGTGCACAATCCAAAGAACATATCAACTGGAAGCCTGGGTGATCTCCCAAACAGAAGATAAAATGGTGAATAGCCAGTCACTTCGCAACGGGTGCAGTTATAGGCATAAACCAGTTTGTTTAGAGACTCCTTCCAGTTTGACTTTTTGTGTCTCAGTTAGTGTCTTTAGCATTTGCAACAATTGTTCTGTTCATTCGTTCCACTTGACCGTTCCCCATCGGGTGATAGGGTGTTGTTCTGGACCCCGCCATGCCACTGAGTTTCTTTAACTGATGGAACAACTGATTTTCGAATTCTCCCCCTTGGTCATGGTGGATGCGGAGGGGAACCCAAACTTCAGGGCAAAGTCATTGAAGATGAGATTTGCAGCAGTTTTTCCTGACTTTGATGTGGTGGCGTAGGCTTGGGTGTAACGTGTAAAATGATCAACAATCACGAGGATGTACTCATATCCCCCTTTGCATCTGTCGAGATGGAGGGAAATCTATACATACCAGTTCAAATGGCTGTGTTGTCACAATGTTTGTCAGAGGAGCTCTTGTTTCATGGCCTGGCTTTTTCTGCTTGACACAGCTACAAGTTTTAGTCACATAGTGCTCAATGTCAGATTGCATATAAGGCCAGAAGAAGCGGTCACGTACTAGTGATACAGTGCGGTCGGTACCTTGGTGTCCCATGTTATTGTGCAACTCTTCCATCACTTTACCTTTGTACTGCTCTGGTAGAACTAACTGCTTGCGGGCTGTAGTGATTCTGTAAAGAATACCATCACTTTCGTCGATTGTCAATTTGTCCCATTCTCTGAATAGGCATTTTGTCTTTGGACTGAATTCCTTTTGCTCTTTAACTGGCGGTTTGGAACCAGACAGCTTGAAATCGAGCACAGGACGGATGACCGGATCAGACTCTTGTGCCTCTCTTATCCCCTCTTTTGGGATCGAGCTGATTGTTGCTGTAGTTGTCTCACCTTCAGCTGATACTGACATAGATGCAGCTGAAATTGACCAAGGCACAAAGGCTCTTTCTGTACCTCTACTGCTTGTATAGTGGCGGCAATGGTGTCTGGTGGAAGCTCCTCAGAACATTCTCTCATCAGTGACTCTACATCCAGTGGCATCCTTGACAAGCATCTGCATCACCGTTCTCTCTGCCTGGCCTGTACTTTATTGTAAAGTGGAAATCAGCCAATTCTGCAACCCACCTGGAAGTGGTTGCGTTCAGTTTGCAGTAGACAGAATGTAGCTCGAGCGGGTTGTTATCACTGTATACAGTGAAGGTTCGGAGCATAGTACAAATAATCATGGAACTTATCAGTGATTGCCCATTTTAGAGCTAGAAATTCTAGCTTGCCAGAGTGGTAGTGATAATTCTTCTCAGCTGCTGTTAAGGTTCGAGAGCCATAAGCAATGACCCTAAGCTTCCCATCTTGCTCTTGATAAAGAACTGCTCCCAAGCCTTGGTGTGACGCATCAGTGTGTACAACAAATGGCTGAGTGAAGTCAGGGAAACCTAAGACTGGTGGGTGAAGCAGACACTCAATCAGCTGTTCAAGTGCCTGTTGATGCTGGTCAGTCCACAGGATTGGCTTGTTTGAGGGCACCACATGACTTACTTTCTTTTGTTTTGCTTTCCGTGGGTGGTCAGGTAATTTCTCTGAATCTGCTTTCAGGAGGTCATACAGACAGCTGGCCCTCCTAGAAAAGTCTTTGATGTACTGTCTGTAGTAAGTGAGTAAACCAAGCATTTTTCTGAGCTGGCCCACAGTCTGTGGTCTGATCTCTTTCAATGCTCTTACTGCTTCAAAATCGGCTGGTCAACTTTGCTGCCGTCTGCAGACACTATTCTGCCCAAATAACGGACCTGGGGTTTAAAGAGATCACACTTACTTGGCTTGAGTTTGATGCCATACTCTCTGAGACGCTGCAAAACCTTTTGCACATCATTCACATGGCTGTCGAAAGTTTTACTGAAAACTAGCGTGTCGTCCAGATAAGGAATGCAGATGTTGTCCCGGAGCCCTTCCAAACATTCCTCCATACAACGCTGAAAAGCTGCAGGAGCGTTCATGAGGCCGAATGGCATACGTATCCACTCATATAGTCCCCATGGGGTCACAAATGCTGTCAGTGATCTGCTTTCTTCAGAGATGAACCCTTGGTGATATGCTTTTTCCCTGATCTAAAAGGGAGAACCAGGAATTACCACCTAAACTGTCCATGATGTCCTGGACCCGAAGGATGGGCTGGGCGGTCGGGATGTGTCTTTCTGTTCAGGTCTCTGTAATCTATACACAACCGGGAGGGTCCCGTCCTTCTTCCTAAGCATACACGACAGGTGAAGAATATGAAGAGTTTGACTTCCTAACCCAACCCCGGGCTATGAGGTCATGAAGGTAACCCCTTCATCTCCTGATACAGTGGCCTGGGCACTGACATGTATGTGCGCTTGACTGGTTCAGAGTCCTTTAGAGAAATAGTCATTTTCAATCGTTCAATGCAGCCAATGTCATTGTCTGATCTGGAGAAGGAGTGACACTCTTCTCTAAGCATTTTCCTAACAACCTCTCTCTGTTCTTCGGTTAGGTGACTTAAACCTACTGGTGGATCCCACTGTTCAGTAGCAGTACATTGAGTTTGAACACTAGTGTGATTCACTGTGGCTGGGGTGACAGCTTTTTCAAAGACTTGGGCAGGTAACACAGTCATAATGGTTTGTACTGTACCGATTATGGTGCGTCCTAGCAGGGCAATGTCGTGGTCAGTGGGGTTAGAGACATCAAGCATGACAACTGGAAAAACACCTTTCTTAACTCTGACTAGTGTGTCAAAGAACTCAAGTTCATCTGGCCACTGCGGGTTCAGGTCTGGCTGGAAAAGCATTGTCATGTCATCTTTGAAAGGCTGGGAAGCTACCCGGCACTCAATCTGAATGCTACTGTGTTTTGGTACAGCAACCTTCTCTTTCTTGGTCTTCACTGCGTATTCATCTGTCTGTTCTGCGCTAACAGCCTGTATAAAAGCCCTCACCTTATTTCTTTTGAGGCTTGGGGAAAGCTTTTTTCACTGTACTGTACCGTTTAGTCTTTTCGGTCATTGTCAGGATGTGCTCAATAACATTGAAACCTATGATGGGATGAGATAGGTGACAGCCTTTCATTACCAGCACTGGGATGATCAGTTCCTTCGTTTGGTCAGTTTCAGAGGCTAGCCGAAAAGTTGTTTCAATCCATCCCAGGTACGGCATTTCAGTCCCATTTGCTGCCGTCAATCTTAGATCATCAGGTGAGTCCAGAATTTCTGAAACATCCCTCAGCCTTGCGTTTGGGAGAGATTCCGCTTTCCATCGTTCATCAATGACCGATACCTGAGAGCCTGTGTCCCATAGAGCTTGGAGGTGGTGGCGATTCAGGTGACACTCAACAAGGCACTGTCTACCGACTAGCGAGGTGACCTTATGGGGGTGGCAACCTTGAGCTAGGGATGGTAAAGAGTGGGCATTTTCTTCTGTACAGGAAAGCTTTTCACAGGTAGAGTCCATTTTCAGGTGAGTGCATTTTTCCTTATGTTTAGTCCAATGTTGGTTTTGACATCCTTTGGAGACAGTACAGTGTCTCTTTACATGATGAACATTGTTTCAGGTTCTCAAATGAATCTTCTCTGGCACAATTTGCACATTTCTGGGACTTTTTGGTAGCTACGGTTAACACTTGTCCCTCAGCGGTAACCCTTCCCCGTTTAAAGGGGCCCTCTTTGGATGGTCTGACTCCCGGATTTTACATCCAGCTTGAAAATGTTCCCCCACTCCCACATCGGAAGCAGTGTGTGCAGCGTGCATCTGTTCTGGCCTGCTGGCAGACAAAACACCTCCTTGGAGCTTGAGCAGAGCGGTTGGTATACAGGTTAGGTGCATATTGATACTGCGCAGGGTCAGGTGCTTGGGGCTGACTGTAGTTGCTGTAATACTGCTGCTGGGAAACAGGTGGCTGGGGGTCCCTATCTGGCCTCCTAACTGGAAGTGGGGCATGGGCATAAGGCGATGACTGAAACATAGGCTGCTGTAATGTCTCCTTAATCTGAGCAATCTCTGCACTGAGACCTTTTAGGAAGCTACACCTGTCTTAAGTTCAGCTAACTCTGTTAACAGTTCTGCGGGTATCTTAGCTTTGGCTTCCTTCACAGGACACTTTGCAGATGGCGTATCTTCTAACTGAACTACACTTACAGTTGCTAGCAGGCTGTGGGGCATTAAAACGCTTTTTGTTTCGTCTTTCTATCTCATTAGCACAAGCAATGTTAAGCTTCTCTAGCAAAACCTCATCTGATGTTTCGCTATCAAGCAGGAGAGGCTGCATGTCTATCCTGATACTGTCACTCTGGAGACCTGTAAGGACTGTGTGTAAACACATGCGCTGGACTAGGGCAGGGTCATACTAAGCCCTGATTCTGACTCCTGGGACGCAAATAGTACTTTCTGCCTCAAATCTAAGACGCGCATCAGGAAGCTTTGAGGGGGTCTCCTTGCTATGCTGTGCTTCTGAAGCTAGCTGTTTGTAAAGCTCTGTTGCACTCTTCTCTTGGAAGTGGGAACGAGGATGCATCTAAGTGTGGGAAGAGTTAGCTGGGGTTTACCTTCCAAGTAGCTGCGTAGCTGTGAGCCTGGAGAAATAGCCCTGATTACTGCGTCTACTATTTCTACCTCAGGATAGCCTCTGTTAAGTCCATTCTCAATCTGATGGGCAAGGCTGGAAAAAGTCAGTTTATCTTTCTGGCCCGGTTCACCTATCTGACCAGAAATTTTTAACTCTTTGCGCCAGTATGAGCCGGGCTGTGCACTGGGTGAGAGCTGCATGCTCCTCTGAAGATGGGCAGGGGGTTGGGGCTGGCGCAGAGAATCACTGGCTTGGTCTGCAGTACTCTGCTCAGTTCCCACCCCTTGTTGTGGGGTTACAGTTCTCAGTCCCTCTATTCTGTGATGTGTTCTGGCTGTTTCAATATCATGGTCAGTTTGCCCTGTCTTGCTATCTATGCCACTGATCATCTCTGTCATTTTGTCTTTAAGTAACAATAATTCCGACATGCCGCCATCTTCTAACTCTGCAACTTCCTCTCTTTCAAGGAACATCATAATGTGAGTCATCAGTGATATCTGGGGATTTGTCTTGAACATCTCTTCTCTGTTCGCCTGATATGTCAAGGAAATCACATACGTCTAGTAACTTGTCTTTAGTCAGGGTGTGCAATTCTCCTACTACCTCTTCCTGTAGTTCTTCCAAGGCGGTTGTCATGTTGACAGGACAGGGAGGAACCTTTACTGTGCAGGAGTTGACTCTGAATTAGGTGGTCCTTACTGTCTCTGATGGTCTCTCAACGGCCTCAGTTGACAACGTATTAACCACCAACTTCCAGCTCCCCTCGAACAGCAACACTTTCCTCACTGCAGCCTGCCTGGGTTGTTATGTAGGGATTTAGCTGGCTCGGAATTCAGCGACCAGGATGTGGAAGCCGGACATCTGAGCAGCAATCTCAGCGGAGCCTCAAAATGTTACACCCCTGAAAAAGGGGAGAAATAATCACGAAACGTGACGCGTTATGTTTCCTCACTGACAAATTTAGTGTAATGATTTTACAAAAAATACCACATTTTACAGAACAACAGATCTACAGGAACCAGAGTTTTGTAAAGTACAAAGCTTATTCAAGTCACAACAGCATAAACTGTAATTCACTAAAACATATACAAATGTTTCAATATAACTGTCAAACACAAAGTAGCTTTAGCTCAGTAACCCATAACTACATTTATCAACCATGTCAACAAAGTATTCGAAACACATTATACAAATAACCCCAAATATATTATTAACAACGCACATATTCATTCACAATTAGCATAAAATGGCAGCTACTCTCAGTACGAAGCTATATCGCTGCAACCAAGCAGATTACAGTCACACACGCACCTAATAACTCTCTTCAACTTAACTCTAACTTCCTCAAGATGTTACTAACACATACCTTAAACTCTCTTGACATGTTAGCAAGTTATTACATTCAAATTAACTCGTTTCATATCAATAACGTACCTGAAAAAGGGGAGAAATAATCACGAACGTACGCAGTTATGTTTCCTCACTGACAAATTTAGTGTAATGAGAAAAAGACCGCGATTTCCCCAGGAAGTTGGGTGGAGACCAGAGCAATCGATCTCAGGCTCATAGATTAAGAGCATTTAGTAGATCACAGATGAACACTTTTACCCTTAAATTAGGCACCACAAAATAAAGTAGTCAATATAACATTTACACATTCCTCTTACAATATTAACCCTTTGACTCTTGACGGATTTTAAACACATTTATGCATTTTATCAATCTCTATGAACTAGTACTGGATGCATTATCTTTTTAACCTTAGATATTTTAAGATCCTTACATACCATGAACTTACTAATACTTTTTAGTGTATAACAGGCTATGAATATGTCCTTTAACCTGTCACACATACAGTTCACAGTGCATGTCAGAGCAAAAACCAAGCCATGAGATCGAAGGAATTGTCCATAGAGCTTCGAGACCGGATTGTGTTGAGGCACAGATCTGGGGAAGGGTACCAAAACATTTCTGTAGCATTGAAGGTCCCCAAGAACACAGTGGCCTCCATCATTCTTAAATGGAACAAGTTGGAACCACCAAGACTAGAGCTGGCCGCCTGGCCAAACTGAGCAATCGGGGGAGAAGGGCCTTAGTCAGGGAGGTGACCAAGAACCCGATGGTCACTCTGACAGAGCTCCAGAGTTCCTCTGTGAGATAGGAGAACCTTCCAGAAGGACAACCATCTCTGCAGAACTCCACCAATCAGGCCATTATGGTAGTGGCCAGACAGAAGCCACTCCTCAGTAAAAGGCACATGACAACCTGCTTGGAGTTTGCCTAAAGGACTCTCAGACCATGAGAAACAAGATTTCTCTGGTCTGATGAAACCAAGATTGAACTCTTCGGCCTGAATGCCAAGTTTCACGTCTGGAGGAAACCTATCACCATCCCTACGGTGAAGCATGGTGGTGGCAGCATCATGCTGTGGGGATGTTTTTTCAGCAGCAGGGAATGGGAGACTAGTCAGGATCGATGCAGCGAAGTACGAGAGATCCTTGATGAAAACCTGCTCCACAGTGCTTGGGACCTCAGACTGTGGTGAAGGTTCACCTTCCAACAGAACAACGACCCTAAGCACACAGCCAAGACAATGCAGAAGTGACTTCGGGACAAGTCTCTGAATGTCCTTGAGTGGCCCAGCCAGTGCCCGGACTTGAACCGATCGAACATCTCTGGAAAGACCTGAAAATAGCTGTGCAGTGACGCTTCCCATTCAACCCAACAGAGCTTGTGAGGATCTGCAGAGAAGAATGGCAGAAACTCCCCAAATACCGGTGTGCCAAGCTTGTAGCGTCATCCATAGGAGACTCGAGGCTGTAATCGCTGCCAAGGTACTTCAACAAAGTACTGAGTAAAGGGTCTGAATACTTATTTAAATGTGATATTTCCATTTATTATTTTTAATAAAATAGCAAAACTTTCTACAAACCTGTTTTGCTTTGTCATTATGGGGTATTCTGTGTGATTGATGAGGGGAAAAAAACGATTTAATCAATTTTAGAATAAGGCTGTAACATAATAACATTTTGGAAAATTCAAAGGGGTCCTGAATACTTTCCGAATGCACTGTAAATAAGGGATCATAGATTTCACCTGGATTCATCTGTCCAGTCTATGTCATGGAAAAAGCAGGTGTTCCTAATGTTTTACACTCAGTTTAGTTAGTTTTAATAAGATAATTAATGTAACGTTATTGTAAAGTGTTACCAAGAATTTTGTTAATACATGCTTTTTAATCCATTTGTTTTTATCTCAATAAATACCTTTTAGAACAACATTTTTATAATGGACAATAATGCCATAGAACACATAGTATATTACATTACTGCTGATAATATAAGTATTTCTAGGAATATGAATCTCCTGTCTCCGCCATGTCTGAGGATATCACGGCCAAGAACTGTAGCCACGCTGTAATCCCCAGATCTCCTGGCCTCTGTACCTGTCTACACTTCCTGCTACGGTTCTCTGCCCTTGACTGAAATATGAAATTCATAAGCATTCCCATCATATTACAGTCTGTTTCTGGGACTTTAAGGATTCAGAGGAAGCCAGTCTAACAGTGTGCCTTTTATTACGCATCAGTAATCCAGGAGGGAAAGCACATGTCCGGGTGAAATACGATCGATTTCGATTAACTCTAACGGATCGTTTCTCAATCCATCCTCTAAAATGCTCTATGAATCACTCCATAGCTACAGTAACTGTCTCCTGATTAACTTACACTGTCTGAGGTAAAATATAGAAGTAATTAATTAATTAATCAATTCATTCACTTTCAGTAAATCAAAGAACTCTCTCTAATGTTTTATGCACAACTATACTTTACACATTTTCTATATACTTGAGATGTTTTCTTTATAGTGTCCTCTGATAAAGTTTACATTATGTCTGTCTTTATAGCTCTAACTGTCATTGAAGTTCGGCAGACATGCAGCCCACCATGGTGGTGTATTTCTCCTTCTAGCTAAACTTGAAAGATAAGTGTGTCTTGTTTACCAGGCTTGATATTACACCAAAAATGCTGGGTTGCTTGGATGACCTAAACGCTGGGGTTGCAGGCTTGGGTCCTTTAGTTGGGTTGTTTTCTTTAAAGAGCAATGTTGGGTTGATGGTGTTGGGTTATTGATATGACCCAGTAAGTCAGATCAGAAGACTAGAGGCATGGCTTAGTAGGTGTGTGGCTTTCAAATAGTTTTCCACCAGTGAGAAGTAAATGTAATTCCTGTTCAACTGTTCTGTTGTCCTGTTAGCAGCATGTTAAGATTGAACACTGACAGTTTTAAAACTTTTTTGAGGCTAACAGAAGTAAGCCTCATAAAAGTGTATGTGCTTCTTTAGAGCCTATGCTATTCCCAATGCTGGATAGTTATCACTTCATCACAGTATTTAATTTGCATGAATATATAACAAATGTGTATAATAGCAGTGCTAAATATTAACGTGTATTACAATACAACAGAACAGATTACATTTACCCTCATGGGTGAAAGCCACGCCCCTAATATTGTATTTAAAAAATAGCCAGCTGCTGGGTCAACCCATTACCTAATGCTGGGTTACCAAAAAACAAACAAATTGGGTTGTTTTTAACCCAGCATTTTTTTTTTTACTGTACTGTACTGACGGTAGGGATTAGGTTCATTAGAAAACCCAGATGACTGGTTCAAAATCTATCAGAACACAGAGTAAGTACACTGCTTTGGATGTGGATTCAAAAAATATATATCTATACATGTCACTGGTGAGAAAATGGATGTATTATTCGAGATGTATTATTCATTTTATAACTATCTTATTATTTTATGTTATAAGTCTGAGTTGTCTCTGTAGACCACTGTAAAATAAGTTTGCTTTTAAACTAAATTATTGGTCTTAGAGAGTTACTAAAAGGGTAACACTTTACAGTAAAGTATACTTTAAAATACTTGCAGTATCTACATCACTAAGGACAATGAGAAAAAAGTGTTTTAATTTCAGTCTTGGGTTTAACAAGTATATAACACTATTATGATTTACATATCTGCACCCCTGCAACAAATAACAATTAGCTAGAGATCAATTCCTTGATCAGTCTTCAATCTAATTATACACTGTGATAAAGTGTAATGTACTGTAACTGTTCAGGAGTTAATTTGCCAGCACTGACACTACCTCCCCCCTCACCCATCTCTGGCCAAAGCCTCATCCTCTCCTTCCCACTAAGCTGTCTCAGTGTGGCCTTTTTTGTGTGTGAGCACTGAATCTATGGGCTTTGCCGGCTTTCCACTCTACACCAGGCAGGCTGCTGACTCCACACTCTCATCCCTCCATCCCCCAGCATCCTGTTTACTCTGTGTAGCCCTGCGGCCGTGCCACCTCGGAGTCACTCCAGACCACCAAGTTCCTAACGGCTGCGTGGGATTGGCTGGTTTAGCGGCCGTCGCCATGGGAATAGAAGGGAGAGGTGCTGGAGTGGGCAGAGGAGTGGTACTGTTTGTCGCTTAGTGGTGAGAGGATGTTTTACGTTTTGGACCCGGAGGACCAGGGAGGGAGGAAAGGCATGATTAAACTAAGACCAGTCCCTGATGTCAAAACAACATTGGGGTTGGTATGTGAGTAGAGCGTGTGGTGGTGGGGTGAACTGTACGGTTTCACTATGGGTCTTTGTCTTCAGAATGTGGCAGACACAATACTAGTTCTGGAATTAATTTGAAAGCCAAGACAGGGAAAGTTAACAATGAAATGATTGCCACTTTCCTGTCAATCTAACATGGCCATTTCTTTAAATACTTTTAGTGGTTCTCTCTCTCACACGATCCTTCAATATGAGACGTTTATTACATTTTATTACAGCTCTTGGCTGGTGAAAAGTGTTCATACCTCCCTGCTTAAATTTCCTCTTTAGGTATGAATGTAATTGGAGATGTTATTTTTGATACTAGGAAAACAAGAGGTCATGTTGGCCTCTAATGTCGTGGCTGTTATTTTTCCAGAGCTTTTGTGCCCTCTGCTGGTAGGAGTAGCAGCGTTCCGTGTTCTCTGCTCTCTTCTCTGTCAGCGTTTCAGTGTGTTTTCTCAGAGAGCTACCGCAAATGTGACCACAGCTAGCTCAATCGCATCTATTTTTGCCTATAGACAGAGTCATGGGTGGTCCTGGTGCTTCTTTACATTGTTGAACTCCTGACAGCAGCAAACCTCTAAGAAAGCTCCAGTTCAGTCTTCTGAGTCTGCATTTCAGTCTTCAGTCTTCTGCAGTGAAACGAGTTCTGCTGGGGTCAGTCTGTCAATGACTCATCAAAGCAAACAGCCCTGGCCTGGGCAAAGCAAATGGAGCATGAAAATGTAGAGGACAACGCTTCATTGCCAGAACATTCTATTCTCAACCAGAAGTTCTGCTGCCATTATGGAACTGACGAATGAATGGTGCTGCTAGGAGTAGGGGGTGTTTAGTTTCTGTTTTGGAATGAGTTGTCCTGGATATGAGTGTTTGTGGCTAGTTTTAGGAAAAGGGCCAAATTTCCAGGCAGACAGGGATGCTGGATGGAAGGTTGCAAGGGAGAGAGGGGGTTTGGGGAGGGATACAGGTGTGGGTGCATTAGCCCTGGTCGGAAAGCAACCACTCTGGACTAATTTTTGCTGAGTTTCTGGAAAGTGGGTTTGAGAGAGAGAGCAGAGGCGAGAGAGAGAGAGAGAGAGAGATGGAGAGAGAGAGAGAGAGAGAGAGAGAGAGAGAGAGAGAGAGAGAGAGAGAGAGATAATCAGCGGAGAGTTTCCCCTTCTGTGCTGATGTGTGTTCCAGTACTTGGGCCTGCAGGTCCTGATGACCTCCTGATGGTCTGCCAGATTGGGGAGAGGGAGAGAGAGGGGTCTGCTGAGACAGTGCTGGGGGTGGGGGGATGGGGGAGGCAAGTGCCACAAGGAGGAGAGAGCATAGAGGGGGGAGGTCAGAAGCAGATGTAGCATGTTTTCCAACATAAGAAACCCTGCTTGTGTTTTGCATACTTTCTGTGAATACAGTGTGAGCATTAACTCACTCAGAAAGAGTCCCAAGGGGTCTGTCTGTCTGTACAAGTGGACTTTATTCCCATTGTTGATGTTCTCAGAATATTCAACATTCCATGCTAGCTCCCCCAAATATCCTGAGATTCTAGACAGGAAGCTTCTACTATAGTGTACTTCTACTTGTGATTGTGGTTGTCCTCTACACAGTCTGGATGCTCTCACCCCCGACTCTGACAAATAGGGGGAGCGGCATGGCATATTAAAAAGCTGCAAAAAATTATTCAGACACTTTCAGGGAAAGAAAAGCATTTGAGCCAAAGAGGCAAGCCTGGCCAGTAACAGAGCCTGGAACAAAACCTGGAACAGTGGGAAAAGGGGGAATTGTGTCTCCTGACTCAGAAGTGTTTGTGTAGGGTCTTAATGCTGACTGTGAGTGTGACAGCCACAGGATCAGGATGTGTGTGGGCCATTGTTCTCACTTCTACCTCAGTGCTACGGCTTCACTTACTTCCTCCTCTCCCACGGGCCACATGGTAGACCTCCTGGCCCACTCCACACACACACACACAAACTCAAATTTGATGTGCAAACATAAATATGATAGTTCACTCTATTTCTGTTGCATCTGTAGATGTGAGGAGGAGATGTAGTGTACAAAATGAAGTTTTCAATCACAAATAAATGTATCATTAGACTATTTTTTATGTTATGCAAAAAACAACTTCTATAACTGTAAAATTATTTATCTTATGTAACTCAATTTCTTATTATAATCAGAAGAGTTGTGTGTGATTTAAGAGGACATATTGAATATTCAACACACTCACAGCCTACTTTTATGAACTGAAATAAAAAGTGATCATACATAGTGTAGGAATGGATTATTCAATCATTTAATCAAATGTAAAATGTAAAAATGTAACGCATTGTTTAATCCTAATCTCAACCTATTGAGTAGTATTTGATAAATGCAATTATGTATTGTCATATGTGTGTTCCAACTTGTTTGATATTTTCAAACTACCAATAATTAAGAACTTGTAAGTTGAAATAAGTAATACTTTCTCATCCTTTACAGTTTACTAATGTTTAACAAGCTGTTGTATTTAATCATTATAAATAAGCCATTTAAGAGGACCCTCAATTAAAATACCACTAAATAGGTCTAATTTTATTTTGATCTAATAAACAACAGATATTTATGTTAGGGAAAAAAGGTCATGCAGGTAGATAGTTTGATTACAACAGCTGATCATGTATAAGACCCTGTAGTAATAACAACAGCATTTCCCAACAGTACTAAACCCCTCAACTGGTAAGTACCAATAACCATAATATCATCTTTAACGCCACAGAACAGACACACTGAACAGTAAATCTTTATGTCTGTTCTGCCACACACCAACACATAAATGTCTCTCTAACACAGGCTGCCTTTGTGTGGTCAAGTAAATATGGTCAAAAAAATTAACCACAGAACTGTGTTGCTCTTTTCCTGTTTTCCTTGTCTAAAAAGGGAGGTTGGACCCTGGTCTGACCAGAAATGCCAATCAAGAAAAGACCAGCTATGAATCGTGAACCCGCTCTGCCTCTGACAGGAGAGCACAGCCAAAGATCAGTGATCCCACCCAAGACCAAGAGGCCAGGACCCACACTAACCCCTCCACCCACTATTTCTATGTGTGTGTGTGTGTTCTTGTATTTGAGACTGTATTGGGACCTCAACTTATATAAACACCTTTCGTATTAGGACCTTTGGACAAGTTAGGACCAAAAGCATGGTCCTAACAAGGCAAACCACTGGAATAGCCTGGAAATAGCATGCTAATATGCCTGGTTTGAAAATCAAGTAAAACTGGCATGGTCCTAATAAGGCGGTATTTTTGTAGGCCCCCTATGGGGGACACACAGTACTGCAATGTTGTATCATTGGATGGCCGAGAACATCAAGCGCCCTCTATAGGGAACATATAGTATTGCAGTATTTTCTTATTGGATGGCAGAGAACATCTTGATTTTTCTGATTGGACTGTAGAAGCTGGCTCAGGGATTTGTTGTGATTGTCAACATCCATATGTTGACAATCACTGACTGCAACTGACAAAGCAAGAAGGTCGCTAAAATCAGCCTTTTTTAATCAGTTTATTATGCTCAATTGTATTATTAAATTCAGCCTACTCTAGTAATCAGTTAATGTTCAATGCTAAATATCATGTCATGTTATACTGAATACCAGTGCTAAATAATTCATGCTTTTTGGGATTGGTTTAACCCTTAACAGTGAAAACTTATTGAAAACCAGGTTTTTCTCCGTTTTCTTTGCCCTTTTGGGAACCCTTACAAATTCAATCTAGGTAGTGGTATGTATCCATGTGTACAGTTGTGGTCAAATGTTTTGAGAAACACAAATATTAATTTTCACAAAGTCTGCTGCCTCAGTTTTTATGATGGCAATTTGCATATACTTCAGAATGTTAGAAGAGTGATCAGATGAATTGCAATTAATTGCAAAGTCCCTCTTTGCCATGAAAAAAGTCCACTGCATTTCAGCCCTGCCACAAAGGACCAGCTGACATCATGTCAGTGATTCTCTCGTTAACACTGGTGAGAGTGTTGCGAGGACAAGCTGGAGATCACTCTGTCATGCTGATTGAGTTAGAATAACAGACTGGAAGCTTTAAAAGGAGGGTGGTGCTTGAAATCATTGTTCTTCCTCTGTTAACCATGGTTACCTGCAAGGAAACGCGTGCGTCATCATTGCTTTGCACAAAGAAAGGGCTTCACAGGCAAGGACATTGCTGCTAGTAAGATTGCACCTAAATCAACCATTTATCGGATCATCAAGAACTTAAGGAGAGATTCAATTGTTGTGAAGAAGACAAAGGAGATGATTGTGGACTCAGGAAAAAAAAAGGACTGAGCACGCCCCCATTCTCATCGACGGGGCTGTAGTGGAACAGGTTGAGAGCTTCAAGTTCCTCGGTGTCCACATCACCAACTAACTATCATGGTCCAAACACACCAAGACAGTCATGAAGAGGGCACGACAAAACCTATTCCCCCCTCAGGAGACTGAAAATATTTGGCATGGGTCCTCAGATCCTCGAAAAAGTTATACAGCTGCACCATCGAGAGCATCCCGACTGGTTGCATCACCGCCTGGTATGGCAACTGCTCGGCCTCCGACCGGGCAAGAGCACTACAGAGGGTAGTGCGTACGGCCCAGTACATCACTGGGGTCAAGCTTCCTGCCATCCAGGACCTCTATACCAGGTGGTGTCAGAGGGAAGGCCCTAGAAATGGTCAAAGACTCAAGCCACCTAGTCATAAACTGTTCTCTCTGCTAGCACGACAAGCAATCCGGAGCGCCAAGTCTAGGTCCAAAAGGCATGTGGCAAATAAAATGTGATTTGATTTGATTCAATTGTTGTGAAGAAGGCTTCAGGGCGCTCAAGAAAGTCCAGCAAGCGCCTGACTGTCTCCTAAAGTTGATTCAGCTGCGGGATCGGGGCACCACCAGTGCAGAGCTTGCTCAGGAATGGCAGCAGGCAGGTGTAAGTGCATCTGCATGCACAGTGAGGCGAAGACTTTTGGAGGATGGCCTGGTGTCAAGAAGGGCAGCGAGGAAGCCACTTCTCTCCTGGAAAAACATCAGGGACAGACTGATATTCTGCAAAGGGTACAGGATTGGACTGCTGAGGACTGGGGTCATTTCCGATTGTTTGGGGCATCCGGAAAAAAGCGTTTCCAGAGAATACAAGGTGAGTGCTACCATCAGTCCTGTGTCATGCCAACAGTAAAGCATCCTGAGACCATTCATGTGTGGGGTTGCTTCTCAGCCAAGGGAGTGGGCTCACTCACAATTTTGCCCTAAGAACACAGCCATGAATAAAGAATGGTAGCAACACATCCTCCGAGAGCAACTTCTCCCAACCATCCAACAACAGTTTGGTGATGAACAATGCCTTTTCCAGCATGATGGAGCACCTTGCCATAGAAAAGTGAAAACTAAGTGGCTCAGGGAACAAAACATCAACATTTTGGGTCCATGGCCAGGAAACTCCCCAGACCTTAATCCCATTGAGAACTTGTGGTCAATCCTCAAGAGGCGGGTGGACAAACAAAAACCCACAAATTCTGAAAACTCCAAGCATTGATTATGCGAATGGACTGCCATCAGTCAGGATGTGGCCCGAAGTTAATTGACAGCATGCCAGGGCGGATTGCAGAGGTCCTTAGAGGGATATTGACTCTTTGCATAAACAAAATGTAATTGTCAATAAAAGCCTTTGACACTTATGGAATGCTTGTAATTATACTTCAGTATACAATAGTAACATCTTACAAAAATATCTAAAAACACTGAAGCAGCAAACTTTGCGAAGACCAATACTTGTCATTCACAAAGCGTTTGACCCGACTGTAGTCTAGGATGCCACCTCACCCCTTTATGGTATTCTGAATTGAATATATTTCCAGATTATGGTTGGGGGCCATCTAAAGAGCAATTTTATTCAAAAGCATCTTTCTCTGACATTGTCGGGGCAAGATATTGACATCAGAGAGGTCCTAGGACAAGGCCCAAAATGAAGCCACCTAAATTTAAGGTGCTTTTTGGGTGACAGCGGCAGAACCGTTGAGCTAGAAACACAATTCAACCACAGGAACGCTCCTATGGTCCTCCCGATCTGTGCAAGCCTACCCTTGACCATGTGGAATTAACCCTTTACAGTGAAAACAGGGTGTAATTCTTCTAACAGTTGACCTTGACCTCTCTCCCCCATAGGAATACATTGCCTGTTGCCCTAACTCCAACCTGATGCCAATGTGGGTTGTGATTGGCATATCAAACTGTCTTCAATGACAACCCATCAGGCAACTACAAGGATTACCTGTGTTGATTTTAAGCTTCCTGGAGCAACCCGGAAGTGGTTAAATTGACCCTAAGCGTGGTTTTGATTTTGCTCCCTGCAGTTGGTGAAAAACACTGCATTCAACCCTTTGTATATCAGTCAGTTCTTAGCGTAAAGACTTGAAACTCAGGATTCTGTAAAGCGTGTCCCAAGGAAGATTTATGTTTTACTTTCAGCTTCCTGTAATAACAGGAAGTGCCTTCAATTGGGGTCATAGGGGCTGTTAGAAGGGTTAAAAATGCACATCTTTCCATAATTTCATATATGCGATTAGGCAACCTTCTTGAACCAGAATTAGAGAACCTGGTTTTTCTCTGTTTTTTTGCCCTTTTGGGAACCCTTACAAATTCAATCTAGGTAGTGGTGCGTGTCCATGTGTATTCTAAGATGCCACCTCACCCCTTTATGTATTCTGATTGAATATATTTCCAGATTATGGTTGGGGGCCATCTAAAGAGCAACTTATTCAAAGAGCATCTTTCTCTGACATTGTCGGGGCAAGATATTGACATCCAGAGAGGTCCTAGGACAAGGCCCAAAATGAAGCCTGACCTAAATTTAAGGTGCTTTTGGGTGACCGCGGCAGAACCGTTGAAGCTAGAAGCACAAATCAACCACAGGAACGTTCCTATGGTCCTCCCGATCTGTGCAAGCCTACCCTTGACCATGTGGAATTAACCCTTTACAGTGAAAACAGGGTGTAATTCTTCTAACAGTTGACCTTGACCTCTCTCCCCATAGGAATACATTGCCTGTTGCCCCTAACTTCAACCTGAGTGCCAATGTGGGTTGTGATTGGCATATCAAACTGTCTTCAATGACAACCCATCAGGCAACTACAAAGGATTACCTGTGGTTGATTTTAAGCTTCCTGGAGCAACCGGAAGTGGTTAAATTGACCCTAAGCGTGGTTTTGATTTCACTCCCTGCAGTTAGTGAAAAACACTGCATTCAACCCTTTTATATCAGTCAGTTCTTAACGTAAAGACTTGAAACTCAGGTTCTGTAAAAGCGTGTCCCCAAGGAGGATATATGTTTACTTTCAGCTTCCTGTAAGACGGGAAGTGCCTTCAATTGGGGTCATAGGGGCTGTTACGAAGGGTTTAAAAATGTACATCTTTCCATAATTTCATATATGTGATTAGGCAACCCTCATGAGCCGGTACATTAGAAAACCTGGTTTTTCTCTGGGTTTTTTGCCCTTTTTGGGAACCCTTACAAATTCAATCTAGGTAGTGAGTAGGATTGTCCATGTGTATTCTAAATGCCACCTCACGCCTTTATGGTATTCTGAATTGAATATATTTCCAGATTATGGTTGGGGGCCATCTAAAGAGCAATTTATTCAAAGAGCATCTTTCTCTGACATTGTGGGGCAAGATATTGACATCCAGAGAGGTCCTAGGACAAGGCCCAAAATGAAGCCTGACCTAAATTTAAGGTGCTTTTTGGGTGACGCGGCAGAACCGTTGAAGCTAGAAACACAATTCAACCACAGGAACGCTCCTATGGTCCTCCCGATCTGTGCAAGCCTACCCTTGACCATGTGGAATTAACCCTTTACGGTGAAAACAGGGTGTAATTCTTCTAACAGTTGACCTCGACCTCTCTCCCCCATAGGAATACATTGCCTGTTGCCCTAACTTCAACCTAAATTGCCAATGTGGGTTTTGATTGGCATATCAAACTGTCTTCAATGACAACCCATCAGGCCACTACAAGGATTACCTGTGTTGATTTTAAGCTTCCTGGAGCAACCGGAAGTGGTTAAATAGACCCTAAACGTGGTTTTGATTTCACTCCCTGCAGTTAGTGAAAAACACTGCATTCAACCCTTTGTATATCAGTCAGTTCTTAACGTAAAGACTTGAAACTCAGGATTCTGTAAAAGCGTGTCCCAAGGAGGATATATGTTTACTTTCAGCTTCCTGTAATAACGGAAGTGCCTTCAATTAGGGGTCATAGGGGCTGTTACGAAGGGTTTAAAAATGTCACATCTTTCCATAATTTCCTATATGTGATTAGGCAACCCTCATGAACCGGTACGCATTAGAAAACCTGGTTTTCTCTGATTTTTTGCCCTTTTGGGAACCCTTACAAATTCAATCTAGGTAGTGAGTAGTGTCCATGTGTATTAAGATGCCACCTCACGCCTATGGTATTCTGAATTGAATATATTTCCAGATTATGGTTGGGGGCCATCTAAAGAGCAATTTTATTCAAAGAGCATCTTTCTCTGACATTGTCGGGGGCAAGAGATTGACATCCAGAGAGGTCCTAGGACAAGGCCCAAAATGAAGCCTGACCTAAATTGTAAGGTGCTTTTGGGTGACCGGGCCCAGAGCCGTTGAAGCTAGAAGCACAATCCAACCACAGGAGCGTTCCTATGGTCCTCCCGATCTGTGCAAGCCTACCCTTGACCATGTGGAATTAACCCTTTCACAGTGAAAACAGGGTGTAATTCTTCTAACATTGACCTAGACCTCTCTCCCCATAGGAATACATTGCCTGTTGCCCTAACTTCAACCTGATGCCAATGTGGGTTGTGATTGGCATATCAAACTGTCTTCAATGACAACCCATCAGGCCACTACAAGGATTACCTGTGTTGATTTTAAGCTTCCTGGAGCAACCGGAAGTGGTTAAATTGACCCTAAGCGTGGTTTTGATTTCACTCCCTGCAGTTGTGAAAAAATGCATTCAACTTTGTATATCAGTCAGTTCTTAACGTGACTTGAAACTCAGGATTCTGTAAAGCGTGTCCCAAGGAGGATATATGTTTACTTTCAGCTTCCTGTAATAACAGGAAGTGCCTTCAATTGGGGTCATAGGGGCTGTTACGAAGGGTTAAAAATGTCACATCTTTCCATAATTTCATATATGTGATTAGGCAACCCTCATGAACCGGTACATTAGAAAACCTGGTTTTCTGAGGTTCAAGCTATGTACAGTGGCTTGCGAAAGATTCCCCCCCCTTGGCATTTTCCTATTTTGTTGCCCTTACAACCTGGAAATAATATAGATTTTTGGGGGTTTGTATTATTTGATTTACACAACATGCCTACCACTTTGAAGATGCAGAATATTTTTTGTGTGAGCCACCTTTTGCAGCATTACAGCTGCAAGTCTCTTGGGGTATGTCTCTATAAGCTTGGACATCTAGCCACTGGGATTTTTGCCCATTCTTCAAGGCAAAACTGCTCCAGCTCCTTCCAAGTTGGATGGTGTACAGCAATCTTTCAGTCATACCACAGATTCTCAATTGGATTGAGGTCTGGACTTTGACTCGGCCATTCCAAGACATTTAAATCTTTCCCCTTAAACCACTCAAGTGTTCCTTTAGCGTATGCTTGGTCATTGTCCTATTGGAAGGTGAACCTCCGTCCTAGTCTCAAATTTCCGGAAGGGCTGAAACAGGTTTCCCTCAAAAATGTCCCTGTATTTGCGCCATCCATCATGCCTTCAATTCTGACCAGTTCCCAGGCCCTACCGATGGAAAAACATCCCCCCAGCATGATGCTGCCACCACCATGCTTAACTGTGGGGATGGTGTTCTCGGTGATGAAGGTGTTGGGTTTGCATCAGACATAGCGTTTTCCTTGATGGCCAAAAAGCTCAATTTTAGTCTCATCTGACCAGAGTACCTTCTTTCATTTGTTTGGGGAGTCTCCCACATGCCTTTTGGCGAACACCAAACGTGTTTGCTTATTTTCTTTCTTTAAGCAATGGCTTTTTTTTCTGGCCAGTCTTCCGTAAAGCCCAGCTCTGTGGAGTGTACGGCTTAAAGTGGTCCTATGGACAGATACTCCAATCTCCGCTGTGGAGCTTTGCAGCTCCTTCAGGGTTATATTTGGTCTCTTCGTTGCCTCTCTGATTAATGCCCTCCTTGCCTGGTCCGTGAGTTTTGGCTTGTCAGGTTTGTTGTGGTGGCAGGTTCTTTCAATAAAAAAAAAATGGATTTAATGGTGCTCCGTGGGATGTTCAAAGTTTGAGATATTTTTGTATAACCCAACCCTGATCTGTACTTCTCCACAACTTTGTCTCTGACCTGTTTGGAGAGCTCCTTGGTCTTGCATGGTGGTGCCACTTGCTTAGTGGTGTTGCAGACTCTGGGGCCTTTCAGAACAGGTTTATATATACTGAGATCATGTGACAGATCATGTGACAATTAGATTGCACACAGGGTGACTTTATTTAACTAATTATGTGACTTCTGAAGGTAATTGGTTGCACCAGATCTTATTTAGGGGCTTCATAGCAAAGGGGGTGAAAATATATGCACGCACCACTTTTCCAAATGTTTTATATTTTTTCACTTCACCAATTTGGACAATTTAGTGTATGTCCATTCCATGCAATCCAAATAAAAATCGATTTAAATGACAGGTTGTTCTATGACGATGAGGGGAGATGCATATGTGAGTCTCGAGCTAATCGGACCATGGATATAAGAAGGCTTGCCCCTGAACACAACTTAATTGCACTCCTGACATCATACTTGAGTATTGAGCCAATAGCAGCATCTATATACTGCTCAAAAAAATAAAGGGAACACTAAAATAACACATCCTAGATCTGAATGAATGAAATAATCTTATTAAATACATAGTTGAATGTACTGACAACTAAATCACACAAAAATTATCAATGGAAATCAAATGTATCAACCCATGGAGGTCTAGATTTGGAATCACACTCAAAATTAAAGTGGAAAACCACACTACAGGCTGATCCAACTTTGATGTAATGTCCTTAAAACAAGTCAAAATGAGGCTCAGTAGTGTGTGTGGCCTCCACGTGCCTGTATGACCTCCCTACAACGCCTGGGCATGCTCCTGATGAGGTGACGGATGGTCTCCTGAGGGATCTCCTCCCAGACCTGGACTAAAGCATCCGCCAACTCCTGGACAGTCTGTGGTGCAACGTGGCGTTGGTGGATGGAGAGCGAGACATGATGTCCCAGATGTGGTCAATTGGATTCAGGTCTGGGGAACGGGCGGGCCAGTCCATAGCATCAATGCCTTCCTCTTGCAGGAACTGCTGACACACTCCAGCCACATGAGGTTTAGCATTGTCTTGCATTAGGAGGAACCCAGGGCCAACCGCACCAGCATATGGTCTCACAAGGGGTCTGAGGATCTCATCTCGTACCTAATGGCAGTCGGCTACCTCTGGCGAGCACATGGAGGGCTGTGCGGCCCCCCAAATAAATGCCACCCCACACCATGACTGACCCACCGCCAAACCGGTCATCATGGAGGATGTTGCAGGCAGCAGAACGTTCTCCACGGCGTCTCCAGACTCTGTCACGTCTGTCACATGTGCTCAGTGTGAACCTGCTTATATCTGTGAAGAGCACAGGGCGCCAGTGGCGAATTTGCCAATCTTGGTGTTCTCTGGCAAATGCCAAAGCGTCCTGCACGTGTTGGGCTGTAAGCACAACCCCCACCTGTGGGCGTCGGGCCCTCATACCACCCCTCATGGAGTCTGTTTCTGACCGTTTGAGCAGACACATGCACATTTGTGGCCTGCTGGAGGTCATTTTGCAGGGCTTTGGCAGTGCTCCTCCTGCTCCTCCTGCTCCTCCTTGCACAAAGGCGGAGGTAGCGGTCCTGCTGCTGGGTTGTTGCCCTGGCCTCCTCCACGTCTCCTGATGTACTGGCCTGTCTCCTGGTAGCGCCTCCATGCTCTGGACACTACGCTGACAGACACAGCAAACCTCTTGCCACAGCTCGTTGATGTGCCATCCTGGATGAGCTGCACTACCTGAGCCACTTGTGTGGGTTGTAGACTCCATCTCATGCTAGCCACTAGAGTGAAAGCACCGTACAGCATTCAAACGTGACCAAAACATCAGCCAGGAAGCATAGGAACTGAGAAGTGGTCTGTGGTCACCACCTGCAAAACCAGTCCTTTATTGGGGGTGTCTTGCTAATTGCCTATAATTTCCACCTGTTGTCTATTCCATTTGCGCAACAGCATGTGACATTTATTGTCAATCAGTGTTGCTTCCTAAGTGGACAGTTTGATTTCACAGAAGTGTGATTGACTTGGAGTTACATTGTGTTGTTTAAGTGTTCCCTTTATTTTTTGAGCAGTGTATTAAGAATGGGCTTAGGCCCCATAAAGTTCATAAACAAGATGGGCTTGGCCACCCCACAATCATACTTGAGTCTTTAGCCAACCGCAATATATATATTAGTGTTGGTCTTAGGCACTTATAAAGTCTGTAAGTCACAGATCTAGGATCAGTTGACCTCCACATCATGTTAACATTAGTCACAAATATCTGACTTTAGTATAGTCTATAGCGGTTTCTTCATTAAGACTTATACAGTGGGAAGAACAAGTATTTGATACACTGCCGATTTTGCAGGTTTTCCTACTTACAAAGCATGTAGAGGTCTGTAATTTTTATCATAGGTACCCTTCAACTGTGAGAGACGGAATCTAAAACAAAAATCCAGAAAATCACATTTGTATGATTTTTAAATAATTAATTTGCATTTTATTGCATGACATAAGTATTTGATCACCTACCAACCAGTAAGAATTCCGGCTCTCACAGACCTGTTAGTTTTTCTTTAAGAAGCCCTCCTGTTCTCCACTCATTACCTTTATTAACTGCACCTGTTTGAACTCGTTACCTGTAAAAAAGACACCTGTCCACACACTCAATCAAACAGACTCCAACCTCTCCACAATGGCCAAGACCAGAGAGCTGTGTAAGGACATCAGGGATAAAATTGTAGACCTGCACAAGGCTGGGATGGGCTACAGGACAATAG
This sequence comes from Coregonus clupeaformis, assembly GCF_020615455.1. Taxonomy (NCBI): domain Eukaryota; kingdom Metazoa; phylum Chordata; class Actinopteri; order Salmoniformes; family Salmonidae; genus Coregonus; species Coregonus clupeaformis. The sequence goes on from NW_025536736.1 coordinate 25,712, forward strand.
GCAAGCAGCTTGGTGAGAAGGCAACTACTGTTGGCGCAATTATTAGAAAATGGAAGAAGTTCAAGATGACGGTCAATCACCCTCGGTCTGGGGGCTCCATGCAAGATCTCACCTCGTGGGGGCATCAATGATCATGAGGAAGGTGAGGGATCAGCCCAGAACTACACGGCAGGACCTGGTCAATGACCTGAAAGAGCTGGGATCCACAGTCTCAAAGAAACCATTAGTAACACACTACGCCATCATGGATTAAATCCTGCAGCGCACGGGTCCCCCTGCTCTAAGCCAGCGCATGTCCAGGATGCTTTTCTGCAAAGGGGACAGGACTGACTGCACTGTATTGAGGGGAGGGGATGGATGGGGCCATGTATTGTGAGATCTTGGCCAACAACCTCCTTCCCTCAGTAAGAGCATTGAAGATGGGTGGTGGCTGGGTCTTCCAGTATGACAACGACCAGAAACACACAGCCAGGGCAACTAAGGAGTGGTCGTAAAAAGCATCTCAAGGTCCTGGAGTGGCCTGGGCAGTCTCCAGACCTAATCCCAATAGAAAATTTGGGAGGGAGCTGAAAGTCCAAGTATGCCCAGCGACAGCCCCGAAACCTGAAGGATCTGGAGAAGGTCTGTATGGGAGGAGTGGGCCAAAATCCTGCTGCAGTGTGTGCAAACCTGGTCAAGACCTACAGGAAACATATGATCTCTGTAATTGCAAACAAAGGTTTCTGTACCAAATATTAAGTTCTGCTTTTCTGATGTATCAAATACTTATGTCATGCAATAAAATGCAAATGAATTACTTAAAAATCATACAATGTGATTTTCTGGATTTTTGTTTTAGATTCTGTCTCTCACAGTTGAAGTGTACCTATGATAAACAATTACAGACCTCTACATGCTTTGTAAATAGGAAAACCTGCAAAATTGGCAGTGTATCAAATACTTGTTCTCCCCACTGTAGTTGGCTTATATGTTTGACTTGGTGGAGTGGAGCAGAGTGGGGGAAGGGAGCAGAGAGGGGGATGGGAGGCTGATCATTGATTGGCTGTAGTGTAGGGTCATACAATGTATCAAAATTCCAACTGCTAGCTCAAATTCTCACTCAAATGTACCACTAATATGAAAATGTTCCACAGACTGTCTTGCAGACTACTATGCACTGACAAAACATTTAGTGTTACAAATCAAAGCTTAACATTAAAATATGTGATTTCAAATGACTAAATAAAATTCAGACAGGCCTGTAATGTACTCTCTAACATAAACATAAACTGTGTTGTTGCTGTAGAACTTTTCACAGATATAGGAGCAGTTGATCTCCACAGAATGTTAGCAGCCACTAATATCTGACTTCTGTATAGTCTATAGCGGTTTCTTCATTAAAACTTCTATTTGGCTTATATGTATGACTTGGTGGAGTGGAGCAGAGTGGGGGAAGGGAGCAGAGAAGGGGATCAGAGGCTGATCATTGATTGGCTGTAGTGTAGAGTGTGTCATACAATGTATCAAATTTCCAACTGCTAGCTTAAATTCTCACTCAAATGTACCACTAATATGAAAATGTTCCACAGACTGTCTTGCAGACTACTATGCACTGACAAAACATTTAGTGTTACAAATCAAAGCTTAATATTAAAATATGTGATTTCAAATGACTAAATTAAGTTCAGACAAGCCTGTTATGTGCTCTCTAACATAAACATAAACTGTGTTGTCAACCTTTTCACAGATCTAGGATCAGGTTACCTCCACAGAATGTTAACATTAGCCACAAATATCTGACTTCTGCAGAGTGCACAAAAGTACCAAACTACCAAAAGTTTCACAGGTCAACACATCTCTGCCCAGGGTTGCCATGTATGCTTTTTTTTGTGGTTTATTGAGGTACTTTGGAAATTTTGCCGCAGGTGAAAAGTTTTGGTCACTGGGTGCAAGTTTTTATACTACTTCTATATTGCAACTACCAACATGGCATTTAAAAAAATATATTAATTTCCCTGTAATCTGCTGAAATTGTGCTAGTTTTCAGGCTTTGAAGGCAGGTTTGTGTTAACTTCCTACAAATTCGCAATTGACCTGGCAAGCCTGTCTCTGCCTGAGCATGATCACCTCTAAAGTAGCTGTGCAGCACCTTTTTAAGGAAGAGGAGGATGGTTGCAGATGTTTACGTTCATGCAAGAAGGTAAGCTATTAACTAAACTGCTAACCAATAGTTTAGCTAAAATTGAATTTGTATTTGGTGTATTGGCAAGCAATGCATGTTCCCGTTGTCTTTATTTTTTATGAATTAATGTTAGCTCACATATGTCTTTCGGTGGAATCCAACATGCATTGACAATGTTGTGTCAGATATACTGCGTCATGACAGATTGAAATTGGTAGGCTTATCCAAACAATTCATACATGTGCAATTGTTACTTTGCATGTTTCTACCTTATACTTATTTACTGCTTGCTAAGGGTTAGCGTGCTAGCTAACGGTTAGCGTGCTAGCGATGCTAACGATACTAGCTTATTTTTTTTTGTATGATGCTAGCTATGGTGGCAAGCTAGCTAATAAGTTTAGCATAATTGGTAAACATGTCTTTGATTCAGAATACATCAATACATTGTGGTTAGCAATGTTACATGCATTGGAAAATAAAATTGCTAGTGTAACTTGAATTGGTTTACAAGCTAGCTAGAAAAGCCAGTTCCTTTTCATCTGTTTTGTCAAGCTATAAGCCTGCATGTGTGCTAAAATATTTAATTAAATCCCCTCATTAAATTAATATATTTAAGTTGCACCTGTTTTTTATAGCCTTTACCCAAAGACCATTTTTTCCCGTTGGAATAATTTGGATGAAAATAAGAAATATGTGAAAGAAAATAAGAAATAAGTGACCAGATTTTGTTATTGAAAAGCATGGACATTCACATATGTCCATGCTCCTTATTCCCTACACTCATTTTTAAAGATCAAAAACAAAATGGAAGATAAGAGTCCAGGAACATACAAAGCAACCTTAGCCTAGTTTTTTCTGCTTCGCCTAGTATTTAGCGTATGCTTGCCTTGCTTTAGCCAAACCACTCATACTGATTCTCTTTTAGTCTATCCATAAAAGCAGATTCAGTTTCAGTTGCATCCAGGAACTTGCATAATCTGCTTATGTTATGCTTATACTTGCTTTTTTTACCTTGAAAGTAGTCTTAAAAAAGGAAATTGTAACAGATGTTTGTTTGACCTCTATTAGTCAATGATATCAGTCATTGGTGTCCCCCAGCCCATCCCTGATGTTGTGTGCAGAGCAATCTTGTCATTCTATTAAGTCTCAACTATTATTTTTGTAACTTGTCTTCCTTTACAAAGGCACTGCAGAGGCTAAGAAGACGGATGGAAAATCTAAAGAAACATCACTGAACTTGTGAGGCTAGATTTGAAGCTCAGGTTTGTCAGTTGTTTAGAATGAGGATATTGGGGATGGTTGAATCGTTATAATATCCTATTGCCTAATTTGCACATGACTAATATCATTTTATTGTATCCTTAGATGTCAGACACTGAGGTTGCCAGTACCTCTGAGGCTGCCAGTACCGCTGGGTCGATAGTCCATGTGTTGGATGATGCACCGCCATTGATCAGAACAGACAGCATATTCGTAAGTTAAAGTGTCATTCAACACCAGCACATACTGTAAGTTCTTGTGAATCAGCTTTGTAAATCAAAGATTGGCAAGTCTGCACTTTCATCCCATATTCATTGTATTATAACAAAATCTAAATTAGAGGAGCACAGAGCCATAACTAATCAAAATGTGCCGGTGTCCAAATACTTTCTGTGTTATCTGTCTAGTTATCCAATAAACTTTTTTTCTTCAATACAGTTGACCAAAGCTATGCTTGGATACAAGACTGATGACTCAATAACCAGCATTGACAACAGTGAAGATGGTTATGTCCCAGGGCCATCAGGTTCATCAGAGGAAGACGATTCCGATGAATTTTCAGAACCAAAGACAAGGGTGGACAGCAGTAAACACGTTGATTTAGTCTCAGAGGGAGACAGTTCAGATAAATTAGCAGGAGTCAAGAGAAATAAGCAATACAAGAAGACTATCAAGAGATGCAGAAGTTCCTCAGAAGAAAACAGCTCAAATGGAGAATCAGAACTCAAGAGAAAGAAGCGATACGAAAATACTTATAAGAGTCCCCCAAAGTCGAACACTAGCAGTGAATCACTGCTTGTAATGAATGTCTCAGAAGTAGATGGATCCAAAAAGTACCACCAAAACAAGTTTTGTGAGCAACCGCAATCCAACTTCGCCCGTCATTTAGAACATAAACATGGGGATGAAATGGAAGTAGCTACTGCACTTCAGTCTGCAAATAAGTCAAAAGCTAGGAGACTTCAGCTGAATCTCCTTCGCAAGAAGGGGAATCGGGCACACAACATTCAGGCACTTAAAGAAGGAAAGGGGGTTTTGGTACCATGTAAGCAAACAAGTGATGACAAGAGCAATCACCAGGACTATCAGCATTGTTTTGCCTGCCATGGGCTCTTTAAACGCAAATCTATGTGGAGGCATGTGGCAAGGTGCACACTAGCACAAAATGTTCGTAAGGAGATGCCTGGTGAAACCAGAATACAGGCACTCTGTGCTAGTGCTCAACCGGTTGCTAAAGGAGTCAGCGAGAAGGTCTGGAAACTTGTGAGTAACATGGCTCAAGATGATGTAGCCCATGCAGTAAAAGAAGACAGATACATCTTGGCATTGGGTGAAAAATTTACAACAAGAAAGGGGGAGAACCCCTCACAAGAGATGTCAGTGATTCGGGCCAAACAGCCAATGACCAAGGGAAAGCTGGAACAAAAGAGAGGCTCACATGGTAAGCATGTTTCCTGCTGCCTTCAGTCAGTGCATTTTCACTCTGGAAAAAATGCTGACTCTTATTTGTTGTGCACTGATTTAACTTGCCTCAATTTACCATTCCTCTTTTGGCTGTCTTTTACAAACTGTTATGTCTGAAGAAATGGATGCTGCAGCCACTGATTGCGCATCAGAGAGTGACTCTGAGAGAGAGGAGTCGTCTGAAAAATCCTATGAAGGAAATCTGACAGGTATGCCTATACCTTATATACACATGGACCTATTCTTAATTACAATGTACCAGAGGTGTGGACTCGAGTCATGTGACTTGGACTCGAGTCAGACTCGAGTCATGAATTTGATGACTTCAGACTCGACTCGACAAAATGTACAAAGACTTGCAACTCGACTTGGACTTTAACATCAATGACTCGTGACTTCACTTGGACTTGCGCCTTATGACTCGAGAAGACTTGCTACTTCCCATGAAAACTGGGGAAAAAAAAATTTCACACGGCCGCGCGCTCTCCGTTTATCTGCATCTGTGAAAAAAATGTGCACCATCCACCTGTATGCATACAGAGAGCGCGCGCTGCCTGCACGTTATCCAATCACTGTAGTCCCACGTTGTTTTGATTCGACAGCATCTAAGCAGGCACATTGCAAGACAACCAATGAAGCACATCAAGCAACAACGCGCCAGTTGTCAAAATGATACCGAAGATAGTTTGGTTTGGCTATAAAAATTACGAGGTAGTCGACAAAAAACGAGTTGCAATCTGCAAAACATGCGGATCGAAGATTACAGACGGAGCTGCCACAACGTCCAACTTTGTTCGACACCTGAAGTTGCACAAAGAAAGGTAAGTTTTGAACAGATGCTACGCACCTTATCGGATGTACCGTAACTTACTAGCTAGCTGCTGCATATTTACTGTATCAACGAGACAAACGCACGTCTCCCTTGCTGGTTCATGCTTACAAAAATATGGATTTTTGAACTGCTATTATATGGACATTCTAAAACGCTTTCGTGAAAAACGCTTAACGTTCTTTAATGTACTAAGACAGTGTTATTAAAAGACCAAACTCTGTAAATATCATATTAATAAAGTATACTATGTACAAAACATCAGATGAGCCCAGAATATGAACGTAAACACGTTTAATAACACGTTGCTTTTCCTCCCATAGAAAACTATTATAAGAAAAGGCTTAACGTGTCTTAATATACTGAGACAGTAATATTAAAAGACCAAACTATAAATATCATATTAATAAAGTATACTAAATGTACAAAACATCAGATGAGGCCAGAATATGAAGCAAACACGTTTAACAACACGTTAAGTGTTTTCCTCCCATAGAAAACCATTATAAGAAAAGGCTTAACATGTCTTATGAGGCTACTATGTATTCTGGGCTCATCTGATGTTTTGTACATAGTATACTTTATTGATATGATATTTACTTAGTTTGGTCTTTTAATAACACTGTCTTAGTACATAAGACACGTTAAGCCTTTTCTAATAATGGTTTTCTATGGGAGAAAACGCAACGTGTTAAAACGTGTTTGCGTTCATATTCTGGGCTCATCTGATGTTTTTGTACATAGTATGCTTTATTAATATGATATTTGCAGAGTTTGGTCTTATAATATTACTGTCTTAGTATATAAGCATTAAGCAACGTTAAGCGTTTTTTCACGTTAAGCGTTTTAAATTCAGTTTCAGAGTTGCTGGTGTGCTGCCTCATTGAGGTCGTTTATGTAATTTTGGTTAATCACAACTAAGCAGAACTGTCGCTGAAGACAAAATATCACAATTAAACAATGAATGCACCCCCTTTCACAACTCGGATGTAGTTGGTGCATCCCTAAACCCATCCAAGTACAACAGGAAACATAGTAAGACGTATACATTGTAAAGAGGAAAATGATAACACAGTCACAGTAGATCCACCATTAGCCTTCCTTTTCATATCATGCCCAAACAGCAGACAGCGCATGGACAGAGTGCTACCGTAGTCTACAGTAGGTCTGTGAGGCAGCGCACCACTGGGATATATACAGTATATAATAAAATAATAACGATTATAGTAGTAATGTTCAGAGATGCAATAGATTATTATAGTGCAGTTCTTAACTAATGGGAATATTGTTTAGCTTATTTTTGGTTTAATTTGGTTTACTTTAGTTATTTAATTTATTCAATTATTTTGTTTTTCTATACTTTTCATGCCAACTTGCCATGGCCCCCTAGAACCCCCTCGCGGCACCCAAGGGTCCCCGTCCCCACTTTGAAAACCACTGCTATAAAGCATATGACTTCAGTTTCTTGAGGGAAAGGGCTTTCTTATGAATTTTGAAGCAGTGAAAATATTCTTAATATTGCATACACTGAAACTGAAATGTATTATCGTAAACCGTAGTGTACAATAGGCAATGAATATTAACACAACAACATTGATATGAGTAAAGAGTAGTTTCAAATACAACATGTGTGGCTGTAAAGGATTTTCTGACATCTGTTTCATATTCTTCTCTGTTACAGGTATGAAGAATACCAGATGAACAAAATCATCGTAGATGAACCACAACAGCCTTCAATCTCACAATTCCTTGACACTCGTGTAGGGCGTTACAGCCTGACCCACCCACAGCAGAAGGCCATCTCCAATGCGATACTGTCTGACTTGATTATTGATTGCAATTTCCCTCTGTCTATTGTGGAAAATAAGAGCTTTCGTCACTTTCTGGCTGTGCTGGACAGCAAGTATACCCCAGTATGTCGCGAACGCTGACCACAAAAACAGAGAGCCTTGCTGAGGAGAGACGGTCAAAGTTAAAAACTCAATTGAGCAACACTGACCATGTTTCAGTCACTGTGGACATTTGGTCTGATCGAAAGATGAGGGGATTCCTTGGTGTCACTGTGCACTGGATGGAGCGAGATGCAAGAGAGGGTACAGCTAAAGACTAATCTCTTGGCCTGCAACCGCTTCAAAGGCTCTCACACAGCAGAGCTGAATCTGTGACCAATTTGAGGCAATATGTGATGAATACAACATCAAAGCTAAATTGGACTATATAATTAGTGACAATGCTGCTAACATGCGCAAGGCATTTACAGTCTGCTTCCCCAGCGAACAGGAGGAAGATGAAGATGCTGGAGATAATCTTGATGATCCTGAGCTATGGCATGACTTAACCCAAGAAGACCAGCAAACCGTCGATGCTGCTATGGCAAAAGAAACAGCGCCTGCAGTGTTTTGCACACACATTGCAGCTGGTTGTGGGAGACGGTTTGAAAGAAACAAAAGCGGCATGTCCTTCTCTCTCCAAGTTATCAAAACTTAGCTCCCTGCTCCACACAAGCACAACGTTTAAAGACATCTTCGATGGTGAATTTGGGGAGCACAGAGGCATCCCTGCTGCAGTGAGCACGAGGTGGAATTCCACACTGCGGCAGGTAAAAGCAGTCCTTCATTGTGATCAGCAAAAGCTCTGCGCAGTTCTTGAGAAGGCCGGGCATAAAGAACTGTCATTCACACCACGAGAGTGGAATCTGCTGAAGGAGTTGGTGGACATCTTAAAACCGTTCGGAGAAGCAACTGATTTGACACAGGGGAGAAAGTCATTACAATCAGTGCAGTTGTTCCATCCATCTTGTCCTCAATCACCATCTTGAGAAGCTGAAGCCTCAAGTTCGTTTCCTGAGTGGCCTGGTCAGAGGTCTGCAGGCATCCCTGAAAAAAAAGATTTATTGGGATCTTCATTAATGTAAAAAATGGCCCAGTCTCAAGAAGGGATCACTGCCCCCTTTTCAGACACAGTCTACCTGAAAGCAGCTGCCTTGGATCCAGCCTTTTGTCTGCTGTGGATTGAGCCCCATGTGCTGGTCAACCGTGACATCAAGGCAGAGGTGGCTCAACGAGTTAAAGGTAAATATTATTGACTTGCAATGCAACTTAAATGCAACGTACAATAATTTGATCTTAATCTGATATAGGATCTAATGTGATATTAATCTGACTTTAACAATAATAAAAAATTTCAGTCTTGAACAGTATCATCAACATCAGAAATAAGGGCTCTTTTGTTTCTGCTGTTGTGACTACGTTTTTATTTTTATTTTTAGAATTGATCCTGCAAGATGCTGCAGAGACAGAGCAGCCTGTGCCGGTGCCTGCTGAAGAAGAACTAGAGGACATGGAAGGAGAAGGGCTGTTTGCTGCATACCATAAGAGGCAGAAAAGGGATGTTGGGACCCCACCAGCAGTACAGCTAAGTCACTACATTGACATGGCAGAAGGACAGAATGCCCTTTTGTTCTGGGCACTGAACAGTAAGACTCTTCCTTCACTCTTTCAAGTAGCCATCCGAGTCTTGGCAGTGCCTGCTTCTAGTGCTCCAGTGGAGCGAGTTTTCAGCCATGGTGGCATCATTCTGCGTCCCCATCGTGCACAAATGACTGACAGACTTTTTGGCCAATTTGATCTTTTGCAAATGCAATGCAGTATAGGGGCCTCCCTCCACCTGTCCACAGCACGCATGCGCGCTCACACACTCACTCTCTGCTCATCACCTGTCCACACAGCTCTCTCTCTCCTGTGGTAGGAGTTTCACATGGAGTAAGATCTGTTCATTTGCAGTGCAGGTTCCCACACTGTTTTTACTTCCAGAGCTTTGGTGTTTGTCCTTCCCCGTAAACCATTTCTCTCTCTCTCTCTCTCTCTCTCTCTCTCTCTCTCTCTCTCTCTCTCTCTCTCTCTCTCTCTCTCTCTCTCTCTCTCTCTCTCTCTCTCTCTCTCTCTCTCTCTCTCTCTCTCTCTCTCTCTCTCTCTCTCTCTCTCTCTCTCTGCATTGTTCTAGTGCAATATGCTGTTGAAATACAAGCATTTTTTGTGTGAAAATTAAATGTTATGTTTTTTGCTGTATTTGATTAATGTTATTGTATAAAAAGGTTTAAATAAATACAAATCTTACAGACATACATGATTTGTATACATTTTATTTCTGTGGTAAGAGGACTTGAAATGACTCGAAACTAAAATGGTAGGACTTTGGACTCGACTTGAGACTTGATGGCTTTGACTTTTGACTCGACTTGGGACTTGCCTCATCTTTGACTCGACTTGACTCGGGACTCGAGGGCAAAGACTTGAGACTTACTTGTGACTTGCATAACAATGACTTTGTCCCACCTCTGCAATGTACTGTTGGAAAATGACATGTTTTCCACTGATATTTTCCAGGAGAGATGTCAGCAATTCGGGCCAAACAGCCAATGACCAAGGGAAAGCTGGGACAAAAGAGAGGCTCACACGGTAAGCATGTTTCCTGCTGCCTTCAGTCAGTGCGTTTTCACTCTGTAGTGTCAACTTATGGCTGTACTGTGCTGGTCCAGATCAATTCTGTCTTCATCAGTTAGTGTATTTCCAACCATGCCAGCACAGAACGGTTGAGTTTGGATTGTACACAAGTCAAGACATTAGATCTGGAATTAGTGTGTCAGGATAGATGATAACACAGAAGGATTACCACACTTTAGATTGATTTTCTTGGAGGTAGGGAACTTGATTGAATACTTATTGCTTTTATTAGAAGGTTTACATTGCAAACAGATTGTTGGGCTTAGATTCCATACAGATTGAGTCTGCCTTGATGTCAGCATTGCACATTCTTCTCTCACACGCTTATCTATGTAGTTATTTAGTTAGGATTGTTAGCTTAACTTCATCACACTCTGAATATATATCTGCAACCTTGTAGAGTTAATAGAAAGAGAGGTTCAAGTTCATTGTAGTCAACCTTTTAATAAAAAAATGTGTGGCATAATGTAGTCATGTATAATGCAATCTCTTTCCAAATGTGCCAAAGGAACAAAAAGGTATTGGTCGACAATAGAGGTGGATGCAGTTGAAGATTCCTTGATGAATTTTATCAGAATGGGAAAAACGCCTGGAAAACAAGACTGTGAGAAATGCATTGCTGCTTCTCCCCAAGCACTAGTAAACAGGGACTGGAGAGCGGTGAAGTTCTATGTACACAACAGAATAATTGCAGATCAGAGAAAATAAGTGTAGACTAGGGTTCTGCTCTATCCAGATTTTCATTTCTTATATAGTAGCTAGCAACTGAATGTCACTTTTGTTTTCTTTGGGTTTCTTAGCTTGTATTACATTGGAGAAATTAAGGTTCTTAAATGGTTATTCCTTAGTTCTTAAGGTTCCTGAGAGAACTCGGTTCTGCTTTATTTTAAGTTCTTATGAATGTTTCATATTTACAGTTGAAGTCGGAAGTTTAAATACCCCTTAGCCAAATACATTTAAACTCAGTTTTTCACAATTCTTGACATTTAATCCTAGTAAAAATTCCCTGTCTTAGGTCAGTTAGGATCACCACTTTATTTTAAGAATGTGAAATGTCAGAATAATAGTTGAGAGAATGATTTATTTCAGCTTTCATTTCTTTCATCACATTCCCAGTGGGTCAGAAGTTTAGATCCTACCAAAAATGAATTGAGTGTATTGCCTTTAAATTGTTTAACATTTCGGGTAGCCTTCCACAAGCTTCCCACAATAATTTTGGTGAATTTTGGCCCATTCCTCCTGACAGAGCTGGTGTAACTGAGTCAGGTTTGTAGGCCTCCTTGCTCGCACACGCCTTTTCAGTTCTGCCCACAAATATTCTATAGGATTGAGGTCAGGGCTTTGTGATGGCCACTCCAATACCTTGACATTGTTGTCCTTAAGCCATTTTGCCACAACTTTGGAAGTATGCTTGGGGTCATTGTCCATTTGGAAGACCCATTTGCGACCAAGCTTTAACTTCCTGACTGATGTCTTGAGATGTTGTTGGTGTTCTTCGGCTTGCAAGCGTCCCCCCTTTTTCCTCCAAACATAACGATGGTCATTATGGCCAAACAGTTATATTTTTGTTTCATCAGACCAGAGGGCATTTCTCCAAAAAGTACGATCTTTGTCCCCATGTGCAGTTGCAAACCGTAGTCTGACTTTTTTATGGTAGTTTTGGAGCAGTGGCTTCTTCCTTGCTGAGCGGCCTTTCAGGTTATGTCGATATAGGACTCGTTTTACTGTGGATATAGATACTTGTGTACCTGTTTCCTCCAAAATCTTCACAAGGTCCTTTGCTGTTCTTCTGGGATTGATTTGCAATTTCCGCACCAAAGTACGTTCATCTCTAGAAGACAGAACGCGTCTCCTTCCTGAGCGGTATGACGGCTGCGTGGTCCCATAGTGTTAATACTTGCGTACTATTGTTTGTACAGATGAACGTGGTACCTTCAGGCGTTTGAATATTGCTCCCAAGGATGAACCAGACTTGTGGAGGTCAATTTTATTTTCTTCTGAGGTCTTGGCTGATTTATTTTGATTTTCCCATGATGTCAAGCAAAGAGGCACTGAGTTTGAAGGTAGGCCTTGAAATACATCCACAGGTACACCTCCAATTGACTCAAATGATGTCAATTAGCCTATCAGAAGCTTCTAAAGCCATGACATCATTTTCTGGAATTTTCCAAGCTGTTTAAAGGCACAGTCAACTTAGTGTATGTAAACTTCTGACCCACTGGAATTGTGATACAGTGAATTATAAGTGAAATAATCTGTCTGTAAACAATTGTTGGAAAAATTACTTGTGTCATGCACAAAGTAGATGTCCTAACCGACTTGCCAAAACTATAGTTTGTTAACAAGACATTTGTGGAGTGGTTGAAAAACGAGTTCACCTTTGGAGTGACTAAGGTTCTCCTGAATACTTCAAGGGTTTTTCAAGTTTGGAAGCCTGCTGATGACTTTGAATGTTAGACAAAAATAAAAAACATTTTCCTAAACTATTCATCTGTTACTTGGATATATTGAATCCATTACTGAAATGGTTGTTCCAGTTTAAATACTTTACAGAAAAACTACACTAGAGCCGTTGCGTTGCCATCCGTGTCGCATCATTGTGGCATTCTACCTGCTACACTAGAAACAAACCAAAATCGATTTAAATTTAAACTTGTTACAGTTTTTCTCAATTGCTTACAAACAAATACTTGTACTTGAGACACAATGACCACAACATGTAACTCATGCACCAACCCCCTGAACCAATTCTGCTAAACTACAAGCACAATTCCTACTTTACACTCAAATTGCAGTTCTACAACACACTTTTTTCAAAACACTACACACAAATCTTTGCATTTGGCACAATTTTCATGCAGAAAATCTATTGTTTTCACAATGAACACACTGCCATTCAAATATGCACACTGACTCATCACATGGGCAAACACCCGTCACACAGTTTTACAATTAGCAATCAGAGATTTAGCATAAAAGGGCAACAGGTGAGCTCTTCTGTTTTGGAGCAATGGATGCCAATATTGGAAACAGCGGCAGAGCCAGAGGAGTGCGAGTATGAGGAGGAGGACGGGGAGGACGAGGACGAGGACGAGGAAGGCCAAGGACCGTAATCTCTGATGAGATCCGAGCCACTTTGGTTGATCATGTGGTCAACCATGGTCTAACAATGAGGGAGGCTGGGCAAAGAGTACAGCCAACTTTGAGCAGGTGCAGTGGAGCACCGGTTCATCTTCATTGATGAGGTTGGATTCAACCTCACAAAAAGAAGAAAGGGGAAGGAATATCATCGGCCAGCGTGCCATTGTTCAAGTCCCTGGCCAGCGCGGAGGGAACATCACAATGTGTGCAGCGATTACCCACCACGGCGTCATCCATCACCATGCTACCCTTGGCCCCTACAACACCGCCCATCTGATCACATTCCTACACAACACACTCATTCCACCAGATCAGGTAGATGGCCCAGAGCAGCTCAGGTACGTTGTCATTTGGGACAACGTAAGTTTCCACAGGGCTGCTCTGGTTCGTAACTGGTTCACTGCCCACCCACGCTTTTTAGTTGTTTATCTCCCTCCATATTTTTTTCTGCCTGGAGATGGAAAGTGTATGACCGAAATCCACAAACGCGTATACCTCTTCTCCAAGCTATGGAAGACGCATGTGGAGATATAGCAGCTGATGCTTTTCATTGCTGGAATCGCCATGCTAGGCGATATTTCCCCCGCTGCTTGGCCAGGGAAAACATTGCTTGTGATGTGGATGAGGTGCTGTGGCCAGACCGCAACAGAAGAGAGGATGCAGCATATTTATTTTGTAATTTTGTAATTTATTTTTAACTGTAACTGTATACATTAAATTATTCTGTTTTGTATGTAAACCACTGTATGTGTAACTTTGTGTTGGTTGGGAATGGGATGTACACTGTGTACATTGTTTTTGTGGGAAAAATGAAATATATTTGTTACCGTGTATTTGTGTGTTCTGAGTATAAAAACAATATTCTCAAATATTTTACAACACACTTATGTATGCACTGTCTGTAGTAATGGCAACACTGAACCAAAAAAAGGCCTAAGTCATTATGATGAATGGAGAAGAAGTGTTTTCCATTCATCATAGTGTTTTACATTGAGCACATCAGTGTTCAACTGGTTCTTATAAATGTCTATTCATATGATGGTTTGTGTGTGTCATTTGAAAACAAAATACCATTTTGATAAGAAATAACATGGTTTTGAATGTAAAGTTTCATTTTGCTGGAGAATTGATGGGTTTTGCCCATTGTGTGTGTGTTTTTTGATTTGTGTGTAGAGTTCTGAGAATATGAGGCATGCTTTCAGAAAATGTGTGTAAACAATCGAGAAAAACTGTAATTATTGTACGCTTCCTTTAGGCGCAACGCAGGCAGTTGGATGCTTTCATAGATTTCATAGGCGGCATTCCCTTCATGGCTGATGGCAATGCATTATAATGCAATGTACGGTCTCAATTAGGTGGTAAAATTTCAAGTGTACTTTTTTCAAGGAGTAAGTCACTTTAAGTGCTTTCCTGATTATAGATTTTTTTTCAAACTCATGAGTGTAATTTCTGTGCTCCTATGATGTCTGGAAAGCATAGTCCTCAAAAGGTAGGTATTTAAGAGGGGTCCTTAATTGGTTACAAATACAAGACTGTGTGTGTGTGTGTGTGTGTGTGTGTGTGTGTGTGTGTGTGTGTGTGTGTGTGTGTGTGTGTGTGTGTGTATGTGTGTGTGTGTGTGTGTGTCCCAAAAAATGATATCACGCTGGGCATTTTAAGGCCGCAGCACCAACAAGGGACAAATTGGTCTGAGTGAAAACCAATTAAAACCAGTGATCCCTGACGTTACATCTCTCCACTTCACCTCAGCCCTTTCTCACTCTGACCCTGTCTCGACCTGTGTAGTCTGTACGTCTAACTGTCTGTCCTAGCTATTTGGAGAATCCTTCTCTCCTCTCCTGTCTGACTTTCTTTGTGGGAAACCTTTTACACCACAATAGCAGCGGCCAGGCCGGTCAGTCAACTTGGGCATCCCATTGGTTGCCTTACAGGACATGGTGTTTGTGTTGGCTGAGGGAGCTGTTTTTGGGAGTCATACAGACAGAAAACAGGCTGGAGCTGGAATTTTTCCCCCTGCGTACTACGGTCCCGTCAGCAGAGGGACCGACCGGGCTTCAGCTCATCAATCACTCAGCACTGGGAGAGAGGACAGTCTCTGTGGGTGGGATGGGAGGACATAACAGAGAGATGGATGTGTATGTACTGTATGTATGTAGTGTGTGTGTGTGTGTGTGTGTGTGTGTGTGTGTGTGTGTGTGTGTGTGTGTGTGTGTGTGTGTGTGTGTGTGTGTGTGTGTGTGTGTGTGTGTGCGCGCGCGCATGTGTGTGTGCGTGCGTGTGTGTGTGCATGTGTCTGTGTGTGTGCTAGAAACACAACAGAGGGGTTTGTTCGTGGGCAGGATAAGTGGACATGTGGGTAGGAGGTCAGAGAGATGAGAGATTACCACTTTATATGTCTGGTTCAGAAGTTCTGAGCTGACCAAACACACACACACACACACACACACATAATCCTCTGGACTGCCTTGAGTTTGAGGACTGGCCTCCACTAGCATCCTGCAGCCTGGGTTATTTAGATTAAGCAACCAAACCCATAAGAGAGCAGAGCAGACCAGACCCATACCTGAACCTCAGCCCACATAACAGGCCCTGATGGATTGAACCAGCTCTCCCTGCAGTGGTGCTGCCCAGAGGCCTCTCAGCAGGGCTGGCTAGCTTAAAAGAGATCCTGTGCAGGCCCAGGGGTGAGCCAGGGTGATGGATAAACACAAGGCTGATGGAGAGGGCCCTATTGTGAGGAGCCCCTGACCAGCGGTAGGGCCCAGCCTGGAGATGATATGGAGCCACACCGCTGGGTGACCCAGCGGCAGGGACCCTCCCAGATCATTAAAGGGAACCTCGGCCTGGTCATTTGATCAGCGCTCTGAAAACACTGGACACAGCAAGCAGCTGTGTTTCCCCTACGACTGCAAATCAATCTGTGTGTGGGTGGGTGGGTGGGAGGAGGCAGTTGTTTTCATTTCATAAGTCATATTTCAACCGTTCTTGAAAGGTGGCTTGCTCACTCATAAAAGTAATGTACTAACCACATAGCAGATTTTTGAGGGTATGGTTAAAATATGATTTTGAAAAAATCCATATTGCTAATGATGGTTAAACAAATATAACCAACAGCAATCATTGCAAGTTCAAAGGTTGGGCTAATTTTTGCTTCTACTCTCATGCCAAATCGCAATTGACCAAGTAGTGTAGTAGAATGTCATGACTCAAACAATGATACCTTTATGAGAACACGGTGCTGGGACAGAGCAGACATTGTCACTGGGAGATATCCAGGTAAAAGGTGATAAATGAGGTTGTGATAGAAAGGGTTAATTGGACAGTTCCGTCTCATTGGTGGCAAACCTCAGCAGTGTTAAAAACAGATCAGTCACCAAGTGTGTTCCCAGCGTGGCGTGTACTGCCATTAACTGAGCATAAACGCTGTTCGAACTGTTCCTGTTCCTGCTCCCCACCCCCCCTCACGCCACGCAAATCAGAACCACCTGCCCTAGGGCCCTGAGAACCACACGGCCCTCCTTTTCACCGGATCTCCACAGAGCAGAGAGAGAGAGAAAAAAAAGAAAGAGAGAGAGAGAGAGAGAGAGAGAGAGAGAGAGAGAGAGAGAGAGAGAGAGGGAGGCTTGTTTGGACAAACGTAGGGGGCTACCTCCAAGGATATTCCATGAACAGAACAGAGAGAGAAAAAGAGAATCTTCCCCCTGACATCCAACCCCCTCTTGACCTCCCAGTCTCTCCTCCCTTATGAAGAGAGCAAGATAGCCAATATTTTTTTATTATGTACAGGAAACTCCTGTTACAAAGGACACTTTGTTAGACGATCCGTGGGGATGCCATGTGGGGTTGAGACTTGTCCTCGCTCTCTTTCGCTCTTTCACTCCTCTCTCTCTCCATCTCTTTCTCTCTCATGCTTTTTCTCTCTCTCTTCACCTTTTCCCTCCCTCCACCCTCTCCTCCACTCCCTCTCTCCTCTCTATGTGTGTCAGTGGGTGGGTGGTAGGCATATCGGCTGACAGACTGTGGAGCGTACCACGCAGGCCTTGGGTGCTTTCTCAGAGCCAAGATGGCACCTGGGTCTCCCAGCGCCTCCCTTCCACCTCCAACCAGCTCCCATTGCCTGCCCTGCACCCTCACCACCACCATCCCCTGTCCTGACAAAACAAACCCCCTCCCTGCAACCAGCAACCAATCTACACACACACACACACACACCCGCTACCCGGCAGCAGTTCAGTTGAGCTGGCCCCCAACAGCCACCAGGAGACCAGGGGCCTGGACAAAATGAGCCACTCATATTATTCCCCTTCCCTCACTCTGCTCCAGTGAAGACTTTTAGACTAACTTATTCACAGGAATACATTTTTATTTAACAAACAATGACAAAGAGTCAGACATCATGTCAGTAAAGCTGCTTTTTTCACCCTTTGTGTCTTTGCTCCGGTGGTCTGTAACTGACAGGAACTCAGGCACTATTTGTTATCTTTAGGCCCAATAAGTACATCTGGTTCTGGTTTGGCTCCTCGACATCGCCTCTGGAGATGTGGATGGAGAGGACCCAGGGGTGGGGGAGGGTGTCGGGGAGGAGAGGGGGATTTCTGGGGGGGAGCGTGGGGCTTTTTTCTCCTCACTCTTAAATTGAATTTCTCACCATCCCAAGCTGGGCCTTGGACCAGGGATCTAGGGCTTCTCAAGCCTGTCACACAAAACACTCTCTGTTTAGCTCCCTGCCCTCAGGCTCTCAAATTCAACGTGAAGAAAAAAAACCTGGACAGAAATCAGTTTCACCTGTTTAGCCAAATGATTGCATGTTCAAAGTAATAAGACCTATTAGCCAGATCGCATAGGTTTGTGAGGCAGGAATGGCTCAACTCTTTCTGAACCCTCCCTGACATAAAACTATTTTTGTATGTTGTTGGTGAAACACAGTGTCTGATGGTGAAACAATCATTTTCAGTACTCAGCTAGCCAGGATGAAAAGAAGAGATTTATTGATCTTTTGTTGAATTATTATTTTGATCGTGTCTTTGCTTTCAATCAGGAGGTAGGCCTACTTGTTTCCAAGCCATTATCACACTTTCTCATACTTTGAAAGAGAAAACTATGTAAATGTTCTAGTGTTCTGGAGAGAGAGCAGTCATATACTGGGAAGATCAACCTTACCCGAGGGCCTCGCACTGTCATGGTAGGAAGATTCACATTGGAAGAATGGCGAAGATGGCCTCTACTGGGGTTTAGCTGGTTAGCAGGTAGCAGGTAGCTGGCAAGTCCAGCTATTCAGGAGGTGATCTTGCTAGCAGTTACCCAGAAGGTAATCTGTCCCTGCTAATGTTTCACCGTTGGTACATGTTTATCTATGTTTAGTAGCTTGCTCTACCATAGAATATCATTATAAAATGCAGTAACGTGTTGGAATCGCAGGTTTATGCACTGCGGTTTCCTTTTTTTAATTTTTTACCGTGAGCTGTTTAAAATGGCGGGTGTTACTGCCAGTTTGAGAGTGGCGTCATGGGTAATGATTAAAAATTTCTACTTGTTATTACTTGTTTTTTTTTTTACATGTATTCTTTATTCAGAATTTACTAACACTAACTGTTATTGCTGGAAATGTTCGGCTACCTGTTGAAGATGTTAAGAATAAAACCATTAGCTTAATTAGGAGTGAGCGCCATGAGTTGGGGGTCTCTTTTTTTTCGCCTGTTTCAATGGTTGCAAGCGGAGATTCATAAAAATGTCTCTCACATGCACTTACTACAAATGCCTCGTTTGTTAAGTTTGACATATTGTGTATATTGCTCCCTGTCACTTTTTTTGTATCATCATCAGCACGGTAGGCCTATACATGATACCAATTTTAGCTCAAGACGCTGCCAATAAAATACAAATTATTTATTGGTGCATCGAACCATGTCACGCACCTTAGTTTAAATCCTCAGTGGATAGTGCTACATTTAACAATGACATCATCTGAATTCCGATATCTTTATGGAACCTACCATTGCCATTGCTTTAACTTGTTATGTTGACAATAAAGGCTCACTGAGTAGTCTAAATCAGTTGGGGTTAAGCCCTGCATCTTGTGCCCATCACTACAATATTAAGGCACTAATATTCAGACAGAAAAAGATGGCTTTGAATCCAGACTACATCCAGATGATAACAATAAGTACTATATTACCAATAACAAAAGCACTACCTTTTTCATTTCTTCCTTAGCTACCAGAGTATGACCAGAGTTGCCATTATCAGCATCTTTCCCACTGTCCAGACAGCAGCCAACCAAAGGAAGCCTCATACAGGAAGTAATAAACACAGGCCAGACTAGACTAATCAATTCATAACAACCATTGGACACAGCCCCAGTTAACTAGACACTAATGTTCCTCTCTCCTGGGCCATCCTCCTAATTCAATCATCTTTCTCATGACATCATCAGGACCGACGGGCCAATCAGAGCTGGCTGGGATAGCAGGCTAAGTGTTGGAGCAGACAGGGTTGATTGTTGTCCTTTGATTAGCTCTCCCTTGTGTGGTATGGCCCGGCATAGACGAAGAGCATAACACATAACATTGAGCTAAGTGCCAAGCCCAGCCTTACACAGGCACGGTTGTTATAAACTCATTTGGAAATCCTGATTGTGGGGAAAATGGAGAGAGAGAGAGCAGAACTAGACAGGGATAAGGAGGTGGTTGTGTGGATTAGATTAGCTGGCAGCGATCGGGACGGGAGATCTGAGATACCCTAAAGAACCTCTTTGACCCTCTGCCTACCTAGAGGCAATTTCTGTAGGCTGTATAGTCACACGCACGCAATCACACACACACACATGCACACACACACACACACACACATGCACACACACACACACACCCTTGGTTTCCTTTTTCTTCTCTTTCTGACAAATTGTGTATGTGTGTCATGACAGTAAAAACATTACCATACATATTTGAAAGGGTAGAGCTTACTGGAAATAAAACAGCATAATAAGTGAAAATTAACAACACAAATTCCTGTCCAGGTGCTTTCACACACATACACTCACACAGACACACACACACATACAGTGCTGTGAATAATTATTGCCCCCTTTCTGATTTTCTCTATTTTTGCATAGTTTGATACTGAATGTTATCAGATCTTCAACCAAAACCCTAATATTAGATAAAGGGAACCTGAGTTTAAAAAATGACAAAGAAATTGATACTTATTTAATTTATTTAATTAACAAAGTAATGCAACAACCAATTCCCCTGTGTGAAAAAGTAATTGCCCCTTACGCTCAATAACTGGTTGTACCACCTTTAGCTGCAATGACTGCAACCAAATGCTTCCTGTTGATCAGTCTCTCACATTGATCAGTCTCTCACATCACTGTGGAGGAATTTTGTCCCACTTTTGCATGCAGATCTGCTCGTTTCAAGTCCTTCCACAACATCTCAATTGGGATGAGGTCTGGACTTTGACTAGGCCACCCAAAACTTCAAATTTGTTGCTTGTTAGCCATTTTCATGTAGACATGATTGTGTGTTTTGGATCATTGTCTTGCTGCATGACTCAGCTGCACATCAGCTTGAAAGTCACAGACAGATGGTCTGACATTCTCCTGTAGAATTCTCTGATATTCTCATGGTTCCTTCTATTAAGGCAAAGTCGTCCAGGTCCTGAGGCAGCAAAGCATCCCCAAACTATCACACTACCACCACCATGCTTGACCGTTGGTATGAGGTTCTTACTGTTGAATGCAGTGTTTGGTTTTAGCCAGGCATAATGGGACCCATGTCGTCCAAAAAGTTGACTCATGTTTGCCAAAAAGCACCTGGAAGCACCTGGATGATCATTAAGACTCTTGGAAGAATGTTCTATGGACAGATGATTCAAAAGTATAACTTTGTGGACGACATGGGTCCCGTTATGCCTGGTGAAAAACCAAACACTGCATTCCACAGTAAGATCCTCATACCAATGGTCAAGCATTGTGGTGGTAGTGTGATGGTTTAGGTATGCTTTGCTGCCTCAGGACCTGGATGACTTGCCTTAATAGAAGGAACCATTAATTCTGCTCTGTATCAGAGAATTCCACAGGAGAGAATGTCAGACCATCCACCTGTGAGCTGAAGCTGAAACACAGCTGGGTCATGCAGCAAGACAATGATCCAAAACACACAATCAAGTCTACATGAAAATGTCTAAAAAGCAAGTTTTGGGAATGGCCTAGTCAAAGTCCAGACCTCATCCCAATTAAGATGTTGTGGCAGGACTTGAAACAAGTAGTTAATGCTTGAAAACCCACAAATGTCGCTGAGTTACAGCAGTTCTGCATGGAAGAGTTGGCCAAAATTCCTCTACAGCGACATGAGAGACTGATCTAACAACTACAGCAAGCGTTTGGTTGGAATCATTGCAGCTAAAGGTGGCACAACCAGTTATTGAGTGTAAAGACGCTAATTACTTTTTCACACAGGGGCATTGGGTGTTGCATAACTTTGTTTATGAAATAAGTATGCAATTGTTGTGTTATTTGTTCACTTAGGTTCCCTTTATCCAATAGTAGGTTGTGGTTGAAGGTCTGACAGCATTCAGTATAAAAAATATGCAAAAGTAGAGAAAATTAGAAAGGGGACAAATACTTTTTCACCGCACTGTACACATACACATGCATTTACACATATCTCCCTCTTTCTCTTTCCCTCTCTTTCTGTTCATTCTGTGTTTCTCAGCCCCTTCCTCTGGCCCTGTAAAAATCCCTGATTCACACTTTTTCCCAACATAGCTCAGCTAAACCCCTTCCACCAGCAGCACCAGCACCCCACCCCACACACGCTGGTGCTCCGTTTATTTTTTCAGGTGAACAAACTGTATCCCACACACTGGCTCCCTCAGTTGCTTTTAATTAGGCTCCTGGAATCTTCTGTGCTTTCATCTGATTTCCACAGGTGTGTGTGTTTGTGTGTGCGTGTGTGTGTGTGTGTGTGTGTGTGTGTGTGTGTGTGTGTGTGTGTGTGTGTGTGTGTGTGTGTGTGTGTGTGTGTGTGTGTGTGTGTGTGTGTGTGCGTGTGTGCGTGTGTGCGTGTGCGCGTGCCTGTTCATGTGCGTGTACGTGTGCGTGTTGACTCCTGGCTGAGGTAAATGAAAGTTAGAACAGACATAGTTTGAGACAAGATTGCGTCAGAGGCAGCAGGGTTAACAAGAGGTTGAATAGCTAAGCCAAAGAACATTTTGCTCACATCAGTGGATTCTAACAATAGTTATCTTTTATTTATCAAATCCATTTACGTAATAGAGATGTGTATGTTGTCTGTCTGTGGGTGCGTTAGTCCTTCTGATACTTCTTCACCACCTCAAATACAACCATGTAAAGCCTGAAAACTCAACTCATCATAAACAACGGCTGTTTTCATTCCAATCCCTAAATCGAAACAGATCTCACTCAAGGATTGCTTTCGCCTAAGCTTCTAATGTGAGAGATCATAGATGGACTTCACTCACTGGGGTCTCTGCCCTAGGGTATTATAGGGCAAGGTGTTAGGCTAATCCACACCATCCAATATCATTCATCTATAAAGGGTCATGACCCTTGATTTTCTTGGCCAAAGCATTACTAGAACTAAGGTTAGGTTGAGAGTTCAGGAGGACAGTTTGACCATGGTTTGACCATGGTGGCCAACCTGGTCTCAGAGCATTTTGTATTATTCTGTACGTAAATCAGAAACAATCCAATTAGTGTGACATATTACATTTCATATAATAATAATAATAATAATATGCCATTTAGCAGACGCTTTTATCCAAAGCGACTTACAGTCACGTGTGCATACATTTTTACGTATGGGTGAGTCCCGGGGATCAAACCCACTACCCTGGCGTTACAAGCGCCGTGCTCTACCAATTGAGCTACAGAGGACCACCCTTAAATCATATACACTAGGAAAGCACAGCTCTATGTATGAATGGACTATTTTGACATGGTGATGATGACTGAGGCTGTGTCCCGAATGGCATCCTATCCCCTAGCCCTACGCGGGTCAAAAGTAGTACTCTGGTCAAAAGTAGTGCACTATATAGAAAATAGGGTGCAATTTGTGACGCAGACTGAGAGTGAATTCGACTTGAATCTGTGTCGGGGAATGGCACTTACTATAGATGGATAGGTTTGTCTGCATAATTTATTTAATTTAATAATGCTGAATGTTGAATTATGGTGGCCTATTCACAACTTTGGTCTCTTAGTGACCGCTTCAATCGCCGCTTTGATTCAATTAGACAATTATCTAGAAATTAAATCTGTGGCCGCACTGTCACGACTCCCTCCAGGGCTGCCTCATCTCCTTGTTCGGGCACCTGGTTCATATCCCCTCATCAGTCTCTGTATAATTATTCCCTCTGCTCCCCCATGTCTTTGTGTGTTATTGTTCCATGTGGAGGTGTCGCTAGCTCGTGTTGAGCATTATGTTACTTTTATCGCCGGGATATTCACGTGTGTTTTGTTTTCCCAGTACGCATTTAAGTCGCACTGTATTGGCCAAATAAACCCTTTTCTTTGATTGACACCTCCTGTGCCTGGCTCCGTCCTACTCACCTTGTTACAGAATAACACACCCAAACAGCATGGAGTCTGAAGGAGCGGGGAATATACCTGGAGCCATTGAGCGGGTCTGTTAGCCAGCTTAGGCGAGCAGATGGATCGGGTTATTCATTTGTGGATGTCCATCACTCATTTCACATGATATGTTACGAAATACAATTTGTATTATATGTTACGAATTTGCAAAATGTACAATATGTTCAACATTTGCTAAATGTACAATATGTTACGAATTTGCAAACGTATGATATGTTACGAATTCTAGCTATGTGGCTAGGTGGCTAACGTTAACTAGCTGGCTAACGTTAGCGAGGCTAGGAGTTAGGGGTTAGGGTTAAGGTTAGGGTTAAGGAGTTAGGTTAAAGGTTTAAGATTAGGTTCAGGGTTAGGGGAAAAAGTTAGCTAACATGCTTAGTAGTTGCAAAGTAGCTAAAAGTAGTAAGTAAAAGAGTGTCTTTGATATTTTAAGTAGAAAACATACTAATTAGCTAAAATTCTAAAGTTGTCCGTGATGAGTTTCGAACTCGCAACCTTTGGGTTGCTAGACGTTCACGTTATACACCCACCCAACTTTTGTTTTTGCTTTAATTAACCATCTGTCTTATTTAACCATACCAAACATAGCATATCATACATACTGTCCTATTTACATGTACTATGTTACGTCTAGTCTATGAGACCAGGCTGTGGTGACATTCTCTGTTCTGTGCGTAGCTATAGCTGGCAAACATAAGAGAAGTCAACTAAATGGCATCAAAACAACAATGAGTTATACTTTATAATAACTTTCATTGGGCCATTATACATTCTTATACATGTTTACAAATAATTAAATACCTATTAACAGTTTAAAAATAACTTGTTAATGCTTATGAAAGTTATTATAAAGCGTTGCCCAACAATGTCATGTAATTGTAGTTTAATGACAATCCTAGTCATACAATCAGAACTCAGGAATGATCCCGTAATCCGAACCATCAATTTATTCATTTCATATTTGTTCAGAGATTTTATCTAACACC